>NW_020450860.1:3069800-3071455 GCF_003343035.1 Apteryx rowi
TGCTCTCTCACAGAAAGAGCAACTCCACCACCTCGCTTTCCTGGCCTGTCTTTCCTAAAAAGCACGTAGCCATCCAGGACAGCACTCCAGTCACGCGAGCTATCCCACCATGTCTCTGTAACGGCAATGAGATCATGGCCCTGTGACCGCACACATATCTCTAGTTCTTCCTGTTTGTTCCCCAAGCTGCGTGCATTGGTGTACAGGCATTTCAGGGAGGTGATCGAGCATGCAGGTTTCCCAGGAGGGGTAAAAGAGGATCCTCTGTAGCCACATCCCATGCACACTTCCCTGGCTGCATTCACCTGCTGGAAGCATCCTGACTTGAGCAGTCTTTTGCCAGCTACCCTGGCACTATAACTTTTCCCTTCCCCCATCTTTCCTAGTTTAAAGCCCTCCTTACCAGGTTGGCCAACCTGTTGGCAAAGACCTGCGTGCCCCGCCTCGTGAGGATCCCATCTCTCGCCATCAGTTGTCGATCTTCAAACAGGGTCCCATGGTCGTAGAAACCAAAACCCTGTTGCCAACACCAGCGGCGCAGCCAGTCATTAAACTTGGAAAGTCCGTCTCCTCCTCCTCTCATCCATCCCCCTCACTGGCAGGATTGAGGAGAAGATGACCTGGGCTCCCAGACCCTTGACCACCATCCCCAGAGCTCTGAAATCCTGCTTGATGGTCTCCAGTTTGCCCTTGGTGTCATTAGCGCCCACATGGAAGAGCAGCAGTGGGTAATAGTCCGAAGCGTGGACAAGCCTTGGCAGTCTTTCCATGACATCTCTCACACAAGCCTCTGGCAGGCCACAAACCTCTCTAGACATGAGGTCAGGACGGCAGATAGATGCCTCCGTTCCCTGCAGCAGGGAGTCCCCCACAACAATCACCCGCCGCTTCTTCCGGGCGTTCCGGCAGGGCACAGGGTCTGTTGTCCCAGGTACTTCCCTTGCAGCCATGCCCATCTTCTCCTCATCCTGGAGGGCAGTAAACCTGTTCTTCAGCTGCAAGTCTTCAGGAGGAGTAGGAGCCTTTCTCCTCCCACGAGCAGTGACCAGTTTCCAGCCGCCTTCTACGATGTTATGACGTACCGTTTCACACGGCACAGAGCCCTCTGGCAACTCCACTGCTGTGGGGGGTTGGGACTCCCGAAGCTGCACAGTCTCCGAGAATACCCTGTCTATCTCTTGCTCCGCTTCYCGGATGCTGCGCAGCCTACTGACCTCCTCCCGTAACTCCCTTACCTGACGACACAACTCATCAACAGCAGCACACCTCCTGCAGGAGAGCTGACTGCCAGCCCAGGCCTCCCAGAGAGGCCCCAAGCACTCCCTGCAGCCTGAGACCTGCAGGGCTGCATCTGCTGTCAGAGGGTTGGTCTGGGTCCCAGCCTCTGACACAGCAACTCCAACAGCCACTGGGGAACGCGCTGTGCGGCATGTCACAACCATATTGAGGAAACATACACCACAGGGAACAGAAACAAAGGTTCCTTCATGCACCCTTCTGCACAAACTGCTGCATCTGTTCACTGCACTCTAGGCCTGGCTCTTATATAGGCCTCTCCCTAGCACTGGCTAAGAGGGTGCTTGACCCGCCCTAATCAAGGGCCACCGGGATCAGAGGCCCCAACTCCCTCTGGTCAGGGGCAACCAAGAGAGCTC
>NW_020450860.1:3079580-3093280 GCF_003343035.1 Apteryx rowi
GGGGTCCTCAGAAAGCCCACAACTTCCAACAAGATCCTCAAGTTCTAGTCAGAGCCCAAACACTGCTGCGCAAACTGCTGCGTCTGTCACTAGTAGATAGGAACTACTAGGARGTTTAGGAATAAATAGCATCAGGTTTGCAAATTCATAGTAGATTTSCACGTAATACTGTAATGAAAATATTAGAAATGGCTGGACTGTTGTGACTTTCTACTAGATGATCATTATGTGTTTTACGTAAATGAATCCTTGAGTTTTTCCTCCTGATTTTTAAAGAAAACCTGAGTTTTAAAATTCATTACAGGTATTTGCAGGTTTTTAACACATACTAATGTTTTGTGGCTATTAGATAAAATAGCATAAAAAATTTAACCAATATTTAACTAGAGAAAAAAGGGTCAAATTTTCAAATTGGACTTAATACCGTGACAAGCATGTATTTCACACTGTTATGCACCCCTCTTGGTCAGCATTCATGAAACATTAGTCAACAGAAAGTAAATACATTTTTGTTGTATGATGAAGTAAGACCTGTGTAAAGTAAACAGGTCATCATTGCATCTATTTTGCCTGGAGTATGTGTTGCAGTGAAGTGGCTGAGCACAGTATTTGGAAATGTGGCATATTTACAGAAGGAAGAGGTAAATAGAATGAAGCTCAAGGAGACTTTATGTGTCTGTTAAATGACTGCTGTTTTTTCACTTGTCTATGTTACTTAGCCAGTAACATTTTGGAATTCCTTATCACTATGCCAAAAAATCTGCATATCTTTTTATGAACTGAGATCGTGCCAGCTCCATAACTTTATAGGAAACTAAGAAGTTCCAAACATGAACTAACACTGAGGTGACATATCATACTTCTGCGGTGAGAATCAGGGCTCTTCTTTAACTAGTCTTACCATAGCCATGTAAAGAAAAGATATAACAATCTTCGATTTGAAGGAAAGAATAGGCATAAGTCATTCTATTTTAAGTGAATCAACTCTTATAGATGGAATTTGGGGGTGGGAGTAGGTTTAAAAAACAAAGCAGCTGTTACCTAGTTGCYGAGATACTGCTGGTAGTCTGGGAATTTGCCTTACTAAATAAACTTTGAGAAGTATAGCTGCTGTTACAGATTCCCCCAACAGCCAAGTAATGTGTGTGTGCCCTGTTGAGTTGAGCAGCTCCCCATAGGAGAAGGCCACAGTCAGCAAACCAATGAAACATTTAATGTGCAGTAGTAGGTCAGACACCAAAGCTGCAAAAAGCTGCAAACTTCTTTGCTGTGAGGGTGGTTGAACACTGAAACAGGTTGCCCTGAGAGATTGTGGAGTCTCCATTCTTGGAGATACTCGAAAGCTGTCTGGACAGGGGTCTGGGCAAGGTGCTCTAGGTGACRCTGCTTGAGCAGGGGGGTTGGACTAGGTGGTCTCTAAAGGTCCCTTCTAACCTTAACCCATTCTATGCGATTCTGTGTGTGATATGTTCTCCAAGGATGTTAATACTGAAAACACCCATATAAAACAATAGAAGGGTAGGGTGCTTCTCTGTGTAATCAGATCTTGATATAGACCTTTATGCATGAGAGAGATCAGAGAACTAAGTATTTCCCCTAGGACTGTTGTTTTTGTTTTTATTATTTAGTTACAGCTCACTGAATGAGGTAACATGAGTTGAATAACAAACAAAAAACCACCTAGGGCAGCAAATACATTTAATTTTTTTTCCACTTTTATGTCACCTGTGCCCTTCTGTAATGGATAATATATTAGAAAGAACCTCATATTCTAAATGCTAAACAAATAAGCAATATAAAGATATTCCATTGCCTCAAGTTTTCCAACTCTTTTTTTTTTTTTAATTCCAACTCCTTTTAATTGCACCTGTGCTTTCCCACTGTTCAGAGTTTATGGACTTGGTCTCACTGACCAGCTCTAAAGATTTAGTACTTTGTAAGTTAATGACTCTACATAAAAGGAACAAAATGATCTGCCAAAAATCAATATACTTCCCATATATTAAATACCTAGGAAGATATTTAAAGTGGTAAGGAATTGGGGAGTTACTTAGAAATAAAAAAATCTCTATAACAGCTAAATACTAAATGAGCAAGAAGAACCTCAAACCTACATTACGGCTKACAGAAAAGACAATGGGAGGGAAGTTTGAACTGCATTTGGTCAAGCTATACTTGTTGAATAAGAAGCTTCTGTTCCTGTATATTTGAGAATAGATAACATCAGTAAAATTAAAATACAGCAATATTTTGCTAACTGCCCCAAAAACTATTTTTGAAGATGTCATCCCTGAAACTCAGATCCTGCTGTAACACCTGAGTATTTAATTAGAAATTATACTTCTTATCAAAAAATCATGCTCTACTGTGTGTTGCCGAGGTACCATACTGTCAGTTGGACCTTTTAATAGGTAAAAATGAAAGCACTAATTAATAAAATAGTTTGGAGTAGTCTGATTTATGAACCAGGTCTATGAGCAATTACAAAAATTTACTCTAAGTAAATAAATAGACTTTTCTCACTAGAAGAGGACTGTGAGCAGTAGGTAGAATGATAAGTAGCCCCAACTAGCCTAAAGCCACCCAGCATACAAAGCTGTTCAATGGTGTCTTTCCTACTAAAGAAGATTTTTAATATGTTCTTTGCTTATAAATGTCAGCCAGATTAGCATATGTATCCTAATAACAACATTTAGATGTGCAATGCAATGTATCTTTTAATTTTTGAGCCCTGAGAACTCCCCAGATAATAATCTTACATTAATTGCAAGTATGAGAAGTTCTTTCAGCAAACACAGAGAAGACAGTATTTCCACAGCACATTGTGAGAGAAATCTAATAAAGTACGTTCTCAGTTCTAATCTGTGGGTAAACTGGTTAACAAGAATTAAGCTGAAGGTCCCTACTACAACTGTCTTCTAAATAAAACTAGAAACTGAGTGGAATTCCTCTGTAGAACAGCTGCTGTGACAATTTGGGGAATCTATCTATGCATAACTTACAAATTCTGCCCAAGATTTTGAACTATATGTATCTTAATACCTTTACGATTATTTTTTCGATAGTCTTCTTTCTTACTCCTTTTGCTGGAGAAGCAAAGTCTATCAAGAAGGTGTTCATTAAAGACTTACAAAATCCAACTCGCTTTTGCTTCAAAAATAGTAATTACTTATTCAACATGACTACAAACAGCTTTTAGAGTAGAAAAGACTAAGGGAAAAACAAAAAGAAAATGGAGTTAGAACAGGAATTTAAAAACATAGAGGACAAGATGACAGATAGGAACCTGGACAGAATTTTTTCCCTGGAGTTTTTTCCTATGCATTCAGATAGTGAGAAGGTAGTCAATGGCCAGACCATCCAAAGCGGGAGAAAAATGCTATAGTGTCTTGAAAGACTCCAGATTAATATAACAAACAGAGTAGATACAAACACCTGGAGATATATTGTTGTAAATCTCAAGGAATGATCCTGTGTGGTGAAGAACACACCTGGATATTATTATTATTATTATTATTATTATGATGATGATGATGTTTCTTAAACAACTCTAAAAAACAAAGGTGGTGAATTTGGAACTCCTTTTCTCCATTTACTTTAATTACATCTGAAGTTAAATTAAAGGAATACATTAAATAACGTATGTTCCTAACTGGTGACACTATAAATCAGAATGTTTATAGATGTTTATAGGAGTTACATTTTGCAATGCATTTGCAATTGCAATGCAATTCTACATTCTATGAGAAATATCACATATTCTACATCAAAGCTGAGTGCTTGAGAGTCTCGTACCAAAATCAATGGCTCTAATGCATTGAGATTCAGGTGGCCTTCTAGCAAATGGACAGAATCCACCTCCACCTCCACTAACAAATATTGCAAAAATATAAGAATTTAGTGAATCTCTGCACAGTGAGATTGACAGGGTTGTGGAGTTAGACACAGTGTCCTGTCTAGGTTACACAGTGAATATCTACCTCTGTAGTTAATAAATAATGCACTTCACTGTGGAAGAAAACAAGTTTTGAATATGAGTTCAATTCTTGCAGTCATAGTTCTTCTCTCCATGGGACAGATTAACTATGAAGAGCAGTTAACTTCTCCACGTTATGGAACCAATATTCCTAAGTACTCAAGAGGAAAACTATTGCTAGAAGCAAGAAGGCTTTATGACAAATTAAAACCTTGGCTTGACTCTTCTTGAAAGTGTTCAACTACAAAGAACAGGCCTTTTTAAAATGTATTGACTTGGGCATCCAAATGTTGAGGCATCTAAAAATCACTTCATTCTTGAAAATGAATAGGTTTCATCTGGGTAGGCTGCACAAATTCAGTTTCACTAGTTTTCTGAGCACAGGCTAAGCATGGCCCATGCTTAGTAAACTGAATTCACCAAGGATTTGGTCAAATCTGGATGTTGATAATGGCTTCCAGTAGGTCAAGGAGAAAGTTTGATGTCACTATTTATCACAAGTAATTTGGCTAATTTTTTTAGGCAATGTTAATGAACACAAATTACTTTACTAAATCATTTCCAAATATTTAAAAATGAAACAAAAAATCAAATATTGAACTGAACCAAATACAGAACCTTGATTTAAAATTATTTCCTATTAGTATAGAAAAAAAATTCTATTCTGTTCTCCAAAATAGTCTTCTTTAGACTTTGAGACTAATCCCATGAAAGTCAACTAGCCAAACCACACGCTGCAGAAGGACGAAGATCTTTCCTTTAATGCATATTTTCTCTTTTTCTTACTCAGATTGCATGACACAAAAAGATGAGCCTCATAGCTAAAGGGGTTACTTGTCTCCTCCCTTTACAAAACAGTACCTTACTCTCTCTGGCTGCCAAGTTTTGTTATTTTCTGACTAAGTCTATTCTCTTTAATATTGTGCACCTGTATCTACAAATTTAGGTCTATGTTTTGTGGCTTTTTCCTGTGGAATTCAGTGTTTCAGTACATTCTGCCCCCCAAAAATCACAAGGTTTAAGATCAGAAAGGAAACTCTTTGATCTCTTCTCCTAGCTCCAGAGATCAGCATCAGTATTAGAGGGTTTTTTTTCCCCATGTTCTTAACACTTTACTGGTTTTGTTTGTTTACCTATAAACTCTTGGATATTTTTGGTCAAGTATGTCATATTAAGCTGTTGGATTCTACTTCCAGTCACCATGAAATGCTGAATACCAGCAATCCCCCATATAATCCAAGCTCCCTTGCAAAACTGTCCTATAAGAAATATGGGTATACAAGTTGTGACATCATTGCACAACTGACTGTCTAGAAAGTCAGATTTGGCCAGACTTAAATATCAGATGTTTGTCATACTGTAGTGAATTATAAAGTACTGTCTAGACATGTGACCTCTCACGTTACTCTTCATTTCAAATGGACAGTGCTGCAAATAGGACATTGCTTCAATTCATGATTACTGTCTTGCASCAAATAAAACACTAGCCAGAATCTAATCTATATCTCTTTCTTATGTTTACTCACTTGCAGAAGCTTGCCATATAGCAAAATATCTACTAGATCTGACTAATGAATGTATTTTTAACACCTTGAAAATGTAGTTTCAATGTCTTCAGTTGCACCTGAAAGGAGGAATCACTGCTGAAAATGCATTTGATCTTACATTCTGCACTTTGCAAAATAGAAACAAACCCCAAGCTCTATCAAAGATGGTCTTGTTGCAGGGGGGAAGAGATGGGGGTTGACTTGATGATCTCAAGAAATCCCTTTCCACCTAAATTTTTTATGATAATAATGCATATGGACTTTACCTTCTAAGAAATCTCAAGAAAATAGCAAAGGATTGATTATGAGTGAGTATTTAAATACCTGTTATTTCTGTAGGATGAAGGAGAAAGAAGGGATTCCATGTTCTGTCTAATCCTGCAAAGTCTCACTTTGTGGAAGCTGGTTTTGATACCGCAAGAACCAGTGAAAAATTTTGATCCTGCAGTCAGAAAGCCTTAAGAACGATCACTAAAATAACATTAAGGACTTTTTTTGTAYACTATCAGACCTTCTGTTCTCATTTCTGTCTATAGCTTCTAAATTGAATTTATTTAATTCAAAAATTAATCATCTGGGGTTAAATTTATGCCTACACAGCAGGGTAATGCATGAATGTATACTGCTTAATTCTCCATTACAGTTCAACTTAGGTCTTAAAAGGAATATATACCTTCTGTTTGTTTTGCGCATGAGGAATTTCACTTCTTTACAATGAGATTTCTTCCAGGAAAAGAGACACAATCAACTAGGACAACGTGTCTGAGTTACAAAACAGTGACTAATAGTGAAATGAATGGAAAAATTGAATGACTGAAGTTCTGGCAGCAAGAAAAACAGATCATGACCTTAAAAATGTGTATCTTGTCATAAAAAGGTCTAAAGAAATAACAATGTTAGAGTTTTAAGGATTACACATCCCTGTTTTGAGCTTGTCTGAAAATTCTGAATTGCTTCTTCTAGTTAAATGTGTTGGAGTTACAGCAATAATATTTATCAAGTTATCAGCCTAGTTATCGAGTCTCTAACTAATTCAGAGCTGCTCTTTCAAAAATGTATTTCCAGTTGCCTTGCCTCCTCAATAATCTGTGAACTTCAATTATTACTTTGGGAAACGTTTTGGACTAAGAATTATTATAGGTAATTTGGAAAATTAAGTATTTGATAAATAAAAGAACAAACAAGTGCACTCTCTAGCTTTGATAAACAACATAATTACCAAGAAAAATATTAGCAAATAAGAGCACAAGATATTTTTATTCTTGAAATAAGACATTCATATCTTTTTCTGGAAAAAATGTGCATTTTGATTGATGATAATGCTTTTTTAACATAATTATGGCAAATTCACTTAAATAACAATTAAGTAATAAAAAGCAGATATAAAACATGATGATTTCAACTGTTTTTAGGAGGAATGCTGAGCTATTCAACTTTCAGAATTTGAATAAGTCATTGGTTTGTTATTCCAGTCTCATTTGCTTTTAACTTCTCTGAATGATAGACTTAAATATCTTTTAAATGCATTGAGCTGCCTGCTTACCAAAGTACCTGGCCAGTCACTAGATTTATTCTCTGATGTAATTCAGAATAGCATGCTAAATTTTCAAAGATGATAGGTTTGATTTGCGCTTTTTTTCCCCGGCCTCATTATTTTAATCAACATTACCATAATTGATTGATTGTATAACTGAGAACATATAAATAACATTATTTTAAGAAGCAGTTCAGCCTCTCAGTCTTTTTTTAATAAGAAAATTCATGTAGTAGCAAATATTTTGACTCCTATAAAGCAAGTGAAACAAGCCATATAACTAAAAGACAGTGGGGTTCAACAAAACAACTWTGGCAGAAATACCATAAAATCTGAAAAATTAAGTTAAATACTATGATTATGGACTTAATGAAAATAACAAAATATAGCTGAATGTTATGTAGGAATAAACTCAGAGTTTCAGACTGAGCTTTCCAGTGAACCAGAGAGATGTAGACTGAAATTAAAGWTAATAGTCTTATTTATTCTAAAAATCTTTAGAAATCAGAAAGGGCCACTTTTCTGTTTTCACCTGTAGATTAGAAAATTGGTTCATTTTGTATGAGGATAAAGTTAAGGAACTGAGGATGCGAAAATGTAACATTCACAAAATTTTAATTTGATACACTCCTTAGTTTCTCTTTCTATGGCAGAATGATAAGAAAAATTAACATAGCGCAGCAAAGTGCAGGTCAATGCATTAATTCTTACAATGGGAAAACAAAACTGAGTATATTCATAAAGTATATGCCTCCCTAAGGCAAGTGGTAAGAATAGCTGTAATAAATTCTTTGGTCTGAGAATTTCATTAGAAAAAGAAAGTTGCATTTATATGAAGGATATAAAGGGAAGGAGAAAGTAGAAAACTTTTATACTCATAGCAAAATGAATAGCAGGACATCATGGCCAGAAGAATAACGCACAAGAATAACGTGGATTTAAGATAAAGAACTTCCAGAAATAAAGTTAAAATTTGTATTAATATTGGAATGGTAAATTCAATTGCAGGGGTTCTGAACTAGCAATATAAGTGGCTAAATTTAATAATAATAACAGCAATATTCAAGAAAGAGGAAAAACATAACTACAAATGGAAATATTAAAACATTTTAGCAGCACAGTTCAAATTGACAGGCATTAGGTCATAGATCAAAGGAAAGAGGATATTGGTCTATCCAATGAAAACACATCTGGGGAAGTAAGGGAATTCAAGTTATTATGACTTTCCAAGAAGAAGAACTGCATAGATATTCCCAGCAAGAATATATTGATGTCCTTTTACTGGAAGCTGTATTTATAATTGCTAAATTTAACCACTGATTTGGACTGATTTTCTTAGAAATCTCCAAGTTTTTTTAATTAAAAATAATCTTGCACATAAACAAAGTGATTGGATCATTCAAAATCTACTTATTAATATGCATTTTAAATGCTGCTACCGATATGTTCATCCAGACTAAAATACGAATGTGACCTATAATCTTTATCACTGTGCTGTATGATACTTGTTGCTTGGAATGCTGAGTAGTGTCTTAGCAAATGTAATATTGGGCTCTCCTAAAAAGGCATGTGAGTTCACTTATCTACCCCATGTAGCTCATATAGTATCACCTCAAAGCATTATGGAATAGATGCTATTTCTGCCGTTTCCACTGTTCAGGTTTTGAGGTTTTGATAAGGGGTAGCTCAAAATGAAGCTTTCCAAAGTTGCCTCATGCATACAGCTGATCAATAGTTTGTGTTGAAACATTTTATATACTAGGTAAGTTTGGGTTCAGTTACAGGCTCATGTACAACCTGTTCATGTGCATACCTATTCTGTACTGTGTCTAAAAGTAGCTTGCTGATACAAACAGTGGAGGATTTTTATTCTGGATAGTTTCATTTGCATAGTTCCCAACACGCAGCAGTGAACTGTTCAATAGTAAGGCTTTCGACAGAGTTTCCCATGACATCCTCATAGAAAAACTGAAGAAGTATGAGCTAGATAGGTGGTCCTTGACGTGAATTGAAAACTAACTTTACAGCCAGGCTCAGAGAGCTGTGCTCAACGGCATAAAGTTCAGCTGGAGGCCAATCACTAGTGGTGTCCCCCAAGCGTGGATACTGGGGCCAATACTGTTTAACAATGTCATTAATGACATGAATGATGGGACCAAATGCACACTCAGTAAGTTGGCAGGTACCGGAAGAATGGCTGTGCTGCTCTTGCTCAGATGGTTGTGCAGAGGGACCTTGACAGGCTGCAGAAGTGGGTAAACAGGAGCCTCATAAAGTTCAGCAAAGGGAAATGCAAAATCCTGCACCTGGGGAAAAGTAACCCCACGCACCCAGTATACATTGGGAGTTGACCAGCTGGTGAATAGCTTTGCAGAGAAGGACATGGAGGGTCCTGGTAGGCAACAAGGTGACTGTGAGCCAGCAGTGTGCCCTTGTGGCAAAGAAGGCCAAAGGTCTCCTGGGCTGCATTAAGAAAAGCATTGCCAGCAGGTCAAGGCAGGTGATCCTTCCCCTCTACGCAGCCCTGGTGAGGCCGCACCTGGACTGTTGGGTCCAGTTCTGGGCTCCCCAGTACAAGAGAGAGATGGAGCTACTGGAGCAAGTCCAGTGAAGGGCCACAGAGATGATTAAGGGACTGGAACATCTCTCTTATGAGGAAAGGCTGAGAGAGCTGGGCCTGTTCAGCTGGGCCTGGAGAAGAGAAGGCTGAGGGGGGATCTTATCAATGTTTAAAAAAATCTGATGAGCAGGTGTAAAGACGACATAGCCAGACTTTTCCCAGTGGTGCCCAGTGACAGGACAAAAGTCAACAGACAMAAACTGAAACACAGGAAATTCCATCTGATCATAAGAAAACACTCCTTTGCTGTGAAGGTGACAGAGCACTGGAACAGGTTGCCCAGAGAGGCTGTGGAGTCTCTGTCCTTGGAGATATTCAAAAGCTGTCTGGACAGGGGCCTGAACAACCTGCTCTAGCTGACCCTGCTTGAGCATGGGGAGGTTGGAACAGATAATCTCCATAGGGCCCTTCCACCCCAACTATTTTGTGGTACTGTGATTCTGTGAAGTTACTTTGGTCTTAAGCATAGCAATGCATTAAATGGGAACTTATTACTTCTTAATGTTTATAAGCAGGAAGGCACACGAATTTTATAAAAATGAGGAATTAGTGTCATTTAGTATAGGTTGTGCTTACTGCGTTGCAAAGTTAACAAAATGGTATCGTTGTTTTGAACCACTGAAAGGTGGTGGTGACTGACATCTTAAAAGCTTGGAGAGGGTTCATTCACTCATTTAAAATTGATTCATTTATGACCTGTAAGTTAAAAATTTGATTGCTCTTGTAATATTATCCTGTAACACCTATCACTGCTGAATCAGCACTATACTTTTTWAAAAAAAATAATGGCTCATAGTAATACAATAAATCAAACCAAAATATTAATGTATCAAGTGGTTAATTACATCTTAGCAATTTATTATAATTCCAATATAATATTTTCTCCTTAGACCAGAATACATTTTACAGACCTTGTTTAGCACTTTAGTCCCGAGTAATCAGTATCAACTTTCCTGTAATATATTATTTTAACTTCCATTTTCCTTTTTTTTTCCCCTCTGTTTTTAAAACTTCTTTTCAATCTCTAAAAATGATTGACAAGTAATGGACCTGATATTTTCATTATGAGACATATTCTATGTAATGTATACATATTACTGTAAAATTACATGGGACATATAAGTAATTAAAATATTTTCTGGGTCTTAAAGCAATCACTAAAAAAATCATGTCATAGTAGTCTGGGCTCTGTCTTTTAGATCATGTTGTTAAGAGGCATCTTAAGAAAAAATAATAGACTGAATACTTGCTAGATAAGAATAGGATGGGGGAAGATATTCTGCATACAAAGTACCAAAAAGGAGTAAGTTCATGAAAATACTAGAAGAACACATTGAAAACAGCACATATGGGAGGAAATGAGAGCTGTGATAAGCTTTAAGTAAGAATAACAAAAAATGGCAGCATAATCTAGAAACCTTGGTCATGATAAAGGAACTAGTCAGTATAGTATAAACAGTGAAGTTTATATGGTTTGAATCCATTGTCTGTCTGTGTGTGTGCACAGATTTATTTCTTTTAGTATGATCTAAAATGTAGGAGCTTAAGCAGATAGACACTGTTTACTCCTTGAAGCAAAATCAGATTCACTCCCTCTAATAATTGTAACTTCTAGGGCTCAGAAGATCTTGAACATTGAATCAAAATTGAATGCCATTTTCACAATAAGGAAACTTACCTACTCTACATAGCCAGGGAGTTTAGGGACTACTTCATACATTGTAACTGTCTTTTCATTTATTGCACCACATGAGATGTCAATCACAGTTTCTTTTGGTCTCCTTAAACTTGGTTTATGTCATCATCACATATTTTCCCATAGGAGCTTCCTACCGCACTGGAAGGTTGCTGATATGACGGGAGCATCAGAGATCACGTACTGCCTTATAGACTCTGTCAAGAGGAAATGAAGATTGTCTAAAATAGAAATGCTATTCTATTTCATCAGAGCACTAGTTCAACAAATACTTGGCTCTGCTTTCCACAAGACTCATTTTTGTAACTTTTCTACTTATGGGAGTCCCTAGTCATATCAAATCTAGAATACACTTACACATAGCACAGCCACCTGCAACCTTGCATGCATTTCATGGCTTCATCATCTAAGGTGTATTTTAAAATCTTCATGCTCATAAACCTTGATATTGAGAGTATAAGATTTTGCTGTTTACTCTTTTCCATGACAGTGTTTGTCACTATAATTGCTCATAAAACAGAATTATCTTGTCTTGTGAGAAATTTCAGCATGTCAAATCTTTTCAAATCACAAGAAATCCATGTAAAATTCCTTCAAAATAAATATGTGAAATTACTTTGTTTCATTAATATTGAAATGTTTCATTCTTAAAATATGCTATAGAATTTTGGTAATAATGCACTCAGATGCACTCAAAGAAGCATAGTTAAATTCCTAAACGACCTCTAACGTCAACAGAGAGAGATAGGTATTTCCAAAGTATAATGCAGAGTGCCTGAATTAGAAAGGTGCTTGTACCTTCAGGCACCTAAGAAAAACAAATCATTGTAACATTGATGTGGAATGAAAATCCAAACCAAATAATCTATTACAGTCCAAACTGGAATGGAGGATGACTGGTTTATGTAAATGCAGATATTTGCAATTGATTATGTTGATTCATTTACATATTCTTCTTAAGATCTTACTGATTTTAAGCTTTTAACCAAGAAAAAGATTTCAAGCTATTCTGATTGAAAAATATATTGTATTAAATTTGTCAGTTGCATCAGTGGAATATATCCCATGAGCAAAACACTACTAACAGAAGTCTTCCAAATTTTATGGAATAATTAATGGCTTTTAGGAATGTATCTATTTTCTAATCTACTTTTATCATAGTGGATCTGATTATTTACAGAAGAATATTTAAATGCAATTTCATTTTTCTAATTTTTTCCCTTAGTGTAAAAATCTTTTACCTCAATAAATACATAGAAAGAAGGGCGATTAAATTTTGCTTAACAGCTTGTTCAGATTTCTGTTTTATACCAGTCATTACTGTATCTTGCTTGATGGTTCAGCACTAACTGCAGCTCTCTAGCTAGGAGATTAGCAGTCTAGAGTTTGGGACAGCAAACAATCTGATGGTAGTAGAATGAAGAAAACACTAAAGAAAGGGTCAAAATCATTCAATTCCCAATACAACTATCAATCCTTTGTTGCTGTTGTTGTTGTTCCTGTTGTTGCTGAGAAATAAAATTATCTGAAGCCACATCCTTCACAAATAAAACCAAACTGAATCCTCAGAAACATAGACATTTAATGACAGRAAACATTAGGAAAGGATTATAGTGTAATCCTTGTCCATGTGAATACCAGGCTTCCTCTTCATAAACATGAAATTATGATACGAAATCCCCAAATATTGTATTCATTGCAAAAAAATAGGTCCAAGTTGTGAGATTTTTTTTGTACATTTTGATCAATTAGTTTTTATTAGCACCAACAAATCCAACATTAAAATAGAACTTTCAAAGCTGGAGATTTCAGGGCAATATTTGCTGACTTGCTGACTGCTCCTGGTAAACAACTCAACATGGCTGGGATCCACATTCTCTCAAGGAAGCTCTGAAAACAATAGCAAAGATAAATTTAATTGCTTTCTTGTTTTTTTTCCCCTCTTACACACAGACGAGAATGAAGATCAGAGAGTACACTTTTATGAGGACTGGAGCATCACTTGATATACATTTATAACAGGAACTGAAATGGTTTTGAGTAAAGATATATAGTGTTGCCTATAAGAATAGATTTTCAAAAATATAAATGGAAAATAGTGCCCAAATTCCACTGTATTTTGTGGTATTCAGTTGACCTTTGTACTTCAGAAAATCTTCTCTAGATTTTCTTATCTAGAAGATACAACTAAACTAGTACAACTGGAAGAACTAATTTTCATATCTAATGTTTTGACCTGACCATGCAAAATAGTCCAAACCCCTAACATTAATATGCATCTTTTCTTGAACTTTTGCAACATTAGAATTAAAAAAAAAAAAAAAAAA
>NW_020450860.1:3093289-3134703 GCF_003343035.1 Apteryx rowi
AAAAAAAAAAAAAAAAAAAAAGCCAATGTCAGGTACTCGCAACTGTGTTATGTCAGGGAACTTATGAAGATGATACAGACATAACATTGAAATGCAATAAATGACCTGAAGGTGCGGTATTTCAGCTGACATTTTTGTACGTGATTTATACTCTGCCCATTGGTCAGATGATGGGCCAGTCAAACTAACTCAGCCTGAATCAGGAAAAGGTGTAAAAGGTGTATATCCTCTGACAGTCTAGGGTATTCCCTGGGGTGATTTAGAAAGTGTTTTCTACATTTCTAACGGAAAGTTAAGAAGATTAGGCAGCATTAAAAAAGTAGCTGTGATAGAGACAGAATTTTAAAAAATGATCAGCTGAAAGAGAAACTTCCTAATTTTTTTTGTAAATAACAGCTTAGCAAGAGAATCATATTTAAAATAAAGCCACTGGAACTTAGAACTGAAGTAAACAGCTTCTTTACTTACAGTTTTACCTCTACACATGAGCATGAGTTTCTTATGGAAGGATTGTTTAAATGCCAGGTTTCTGATCTAGATGGATTATTTTTCAGGTTGTAAGATATTGATTTGAAAATGGAAGCAAAACTAGCTGGCATTTGGTAGGGAAATATAGTGATCAAAGTTTGGCACTAACAAACCTCAATATCACCTGTTGAAATTATCAAAAGAAAAAGGGACTTTTTTTAAAGTGCATAGAGAAAAAGATGGAAAAGACACATTAGCAGAAAACTATTTTCTACTCCCTCTGGGAATGCAGTTTTCTAAACTTGCATACTGCAAAACAGAAATCACGCCAAGTAAGGTCATTTGCTTAGGTTAGAGGAGACAAATAGTTTTCATCCTAACAAGCATGCACATGTACTTCTATTTGCTGAATATCGAAGCACCCAACAGAGAATGTCAGGAAGGGACAAAGATGACTGTCTACCATAAAAGTGCCCATAGTCAAAGGCTACACAAATTTCAGGTGAAAAGAAAAACTCATTCAACATGGTGGGGCTTCTAACAACACGCATTCAAGCCAAAACTCTGAGTTATTAAATCAAGAGAGTGGAAAATCTTCACMTATATTGCTGGAAGGAATACTGTGAAGAGCTGTGCTGCACGTCCAATGGTTATCAAAGGCCCATGGAGGAGAAAGAGAAGAACTGACTGAACCAGAAACCTTCTCCCATTTAGATCAAAGCTAAAAACAGCAGAAAAAAAAACAGTATTGAAAAATCCCTAATGCAATGGACAACATGCTAAGAGAACTGCTAAAAGCATCAAATAAAAATCAATCTGCATTCTCCACACCATCTCTAAGAGTCTGGATCCATAAAGCAAAACATTAATATCATGTGATTTTGGGTGCGAAGATATGTTATGCTCTTTTGCTGTAAAAGGTTTCAATGACAACTATTACAGTAAAAAATACATAGGGGAAAATTTTGCAGTTCTGTCAAAAACGTGCATTCAAGTTAGAGTTTGTGCCTTATGAGCAAACAGGAGAAAGATCTTCATTGCCAGATGAGTTCATTTAGATTCATTTTTATGTGATGTAACTTTAATTAGAAAGGGTTTCTTTAATGAATTTAAAGATTGACTGTGTAGGAGCGAGATTGTTTTGGACTTAACATCAAATGCAGATTTAGCTGCTTCCTTATATCTTTGGGGATTCTGAAATTTTAAACTAATCTGAAATTTCTTTAGAAGTCTTTAAATGTATTTTGGTAACATTATTAATAGATTGTCTCTAATTACTGGGTGCTTTCAGTATAATTATGGAAATGTTCCTGGTACACAGTATTAATTTCTTCCAGTACTTATAAGTCTGTGCACTGATGTATAATATATTCTAATGCTATCCATAAATGCAACCAGAAATAGGCTGAAAAAATGTATGTTTTATAGAGAAAAAGAAAAGTTGAGTGAAGAGGTTTTCAACTACACACTTTCTCCAGCTTAAAAAATATCCAATCTATTCTATTGCTGTTTTTGCTGTCTTATTTGCACTGTAGTCTCCATTAAGCCCTCCTGATATTTCCAGCATCTGCTATTACAAGTTGTGGCAAAGGTTCAATTAAGTCTAATGATAAACAGAATCTAGCAATAGTACTGTACTAGTCCTTGTAGAGATTTGGGAAATCTATCTTTATCAATCATGAGTTTTATACAAAGATAAATAAATATCTATTTTAGGGTAGCCATTCCCTCTAGCTCTTATCTAAAGACATGCTATTTCTTATTCCCAGAGGCAAAATGATACACCTGTGACGCTTGGCATGTTTCTAAAAAAGCCACCATCAAATCACCCAAAGAAGCTGTTTACTTACATCCTGAGTTTCAGCACTGAAAGAATTGTCAAGCTTGTGATTGTTTATTCTGTTTTAGGAAGAGAAGGTTGAGTGGGAACGCACACCAGCCTTAATAAATAACTCAAATAAGACTTCTGTCATAATCATCATGGGAGTTTTTATCCTCTCCATGCAAAAAAAAGACAAAGAATGTTTTTTGGTTTCAGATTAGAAAGAAAATAAAAAGAGGAGAAAACAAATTTTTATAATAGGAAGCCATGCAGTCTGTAATAACCATCAGAAATTGACTCTTGACCCTAATTTCTACACAAGAACAGAGATGTCCAACATTAGAAAGCACAGTAAGAAGAAAGCCCCCCCACCCCAAAAAAGTTACATTATATTTCTTTGTATTTAGATAGTTAGATACATCACCAAGGAAGATTTTCAAATTCACAATATGCAGCTGGATAGAAATCAGTGATCACTGGAATACCAACTATTCACTGGGATTGTGCAGATTCTAATATTCCAAAACCATTTGGGGGGTTTTGCACACATATACATGATACTTGTATATTTTTGAGCAAAGATGCAAGACAGTTACTCGAGTCATGTGCTAAATGGGAGACAATGACAGAATGATTCAATGGAGTATTTTAATGAAGAACATGACTTCTCAGTAAATTGTGTGACTATGTTATTGCTTACAAGATTATTATTAGATCTAACCAAATATTACAAAAGAAGTTTTGCAATCTTTAAATCAGTTCTCTTCAGCTGTATTTACCCAATGTTCAAGCTGAGTTTTCTTAAACACTTGGGTGAGCAACTTTTATAGTATTGTCACACTCTTAGAAATTATTGCATTACCATGACTTCACAAGTTATCAAACAAGCCACGTTAATAGAGTATGTGGATACTGAATGATAATTTCAAATCAAATTTTATTACCTTGAACCATCTTCATGGTGACTTAAATTAAGCATTGTACTTTGCAACCATAGGGAAAGACTGTACATGTGGTCTACTACTGTTACTCTGGGCAATCATTCGTTAAGCTACAGCTACATGGTAACTTTTCATTCTAGCAGCCATAATCTGCACACAATGTAAGCTTGCTGGAATATTCATGTAGAATTTTTTAAATTGCAAGTATTGCACAGGATACAGCTGTAGAAATTGCACAAAAAGGATGGATTAGGGGCTGAGTCAGGCACTGACTCTTATTTCACTGTGTATGCTGATATAAATGCTAAATAAAGCGTTCAGGTGACACTTGAGAATCTCTACCACATCAAAAACTTCTAAGAAGGTTCGGTGTGCTCAGATAAGGTACCTTTTAGACCAATAGAGGCAAAGAAAAGGCAGATTGTGAGTTATAACTAATCCTTCTTAGGCCAAATCTGTACTATGGGGCAGAGAAGCTCCACTGTGCGCAGCAGAGCCTTAGTCCCCCAGTGCTCCCTGACTGTACGCTAGCGCTGGGTCAGGAGGAGACACATGTGCACTGTTCTGGCATGCGAGCAGAAGGGAGCTGTGCAGGGCTCCAACGAGTCCCCTGATGCGGATGACCAAAGGGCTGTGGTGTGCCTCGTGTGTCTTTGCTGCAAGAGGATACCAGAAGAAACATCCTGAAACCAAAACTGAATGGCACTGTGGGATGCCATAGCAACAACGGAGAATTTGCAAAAAATTAAAAGAAAAAAGAATTTTTTTCATGTATGTTTCATAAAACTGTGGAAAAGTAATTGACTCTTTTCCCAAAAAATTTATTTTGAACATTTTTGCCTGCTCTGTGTAATTCAGTTTTAAACTGTTTTGCAGAACTGCCACTTTTTATTGCCTATATGTACCACAGAACAGATTMCCCTCTATTCTGAAGACAATTTGATATTTTACAGAACTACTTTTAGCCCCTGCCCCAAATCAACTGTTATGATCTATAGAAACAAGAATACTTCCTTATCTGTGGAAGAGTTTAATTAGTGGAAATGTTACATTTTAGAAGATAATATATAATTAGTAACTCCAGCAAAGGTGGACAAGGAAGAAAGAGACTTCACAATTTGTGCATCCCTAAAAGCATTTAACGCATTATCTGAAATTAACGATCAAATTGTGTAGTCATGAGTGGGAGAAAAGCTGAAGTGATAACACTGACTGTATTTTCATGCTCTCAGTGAAAAATTATTTTCACTGGCTGTCTGTGACTTCTTGCTGTGTCTGGGAATTTTTTTTTTTTTTTTAATTAAGAGGTATACTGACATGTCTAAAGAAAAAATGTTTCTCAGGGATTCTTTTCTTGCCATTCCTAACAATGTTGACAAATGATTAATAAAGTAAAGATTTAAAGATTTAYAAATTTGAGATATCTTGTCCAGGGAAAGTATTTGAAGGGAAAGAGAATGGAAGATGGAATTTTGCTTTTGTAATGAACGCACCAAAAATTCAAAGTTTCCAAGTTTAGAAGAGATTCAATAGAACTAGAACATGGCTGTGGGGCTACTGATCAATGACAGAGAAATGCTCAAAGCAGGGATAGAAAATAGACTTTATGTTGACTTCCCAGCCTCACAAGCTTTGTATGTAGTCATAGGATTACTTCAGCARCAGTTCCATAATTATGGAAGTCATTTGCCAGTGGAGAAAATACGCAAGCAGAGGATCTTCAGACTGTTTTGAACAAAGCCCCTGAAGGCCTGTGCTCTCTGTACAGACTGACAGATTATAACCCAGAAGGCAGAAATCAAACAGTAAATTATGGATAAGGCTGGCATTTAAAGTGGCATGTCAGCTGTGCAAGCTTGAAAAGCAGTGAGCCTCCTTATCTCTCTTGTGCTCTAAGGATGATATATCTTATAGATGTGAAGTGCATATCACCTGGAAAAGAATCCAAGTTGTACCTTTAGTTATTGCTTACAACTGAGTGAGGGACTTAATGGAATTTTCCAGGAGGTAACTGTTTTTGTTTTTTCATGATAGGATACCTCTGGCCTGTTTTATATCAGCTATACCAAAGATACCAGCTTAGCGGTAGTATTCAGACTCTTCAGTACTGTCRCTATACAGTAGCTGACAACTTTATTTCAAAGATATATTTGTTGGTGAGAGGCAAGTGGGATGTTTCCATGCTGATCTTGTGGTTTGTTTTAACAGAAAGTTTTAAGATATAGGCTGAAAACTGAAGCAATTATATTTGTATTTTTATTTGTTTGTTTTAAATAGAAAGTATCATTGCCCCAGCCTGACAGCAAGGTAAGAAAAGTTGTTTTGAAAAATACAGGGGGATATTTAGAAGCTTTGCAACACAGTCAGTCTGAAAGCACACAATTCATTTGGCTTTGGTTACTTATGAATGCAAAATTGAGGGGAAACTTAAAGATTTGTGACTGGATAAGTTTCAAAAAAACTAAGCAAACATTGTAATTTAGATAATTACATTGTCAATTCTGATTAAGTCTCACTATTCCACTTTGAGGTGAAGACTGAAGATTTAGGAGAGGAATAAACTCACAACTCCATAAAAAAAAACTTCCAGCCACCATGTTTCACTCAACTCAAAAAATTTACTATTTTCCCTAGTGTGAGGTTTTACAGACCATTAATATACTGCTAAGACAGATTTATTCTATGGAATGATTAATACTTTGATTAAATTCAGCAATTTAAGTTTCCCTCTAGTGTTTACAGACTGAGTGTCACAGCAAGCAGACAAATATGAAGAGACCGACACTCTCCCAAGCATATCTCTACAATATTGGGAGCAAAATAAGTACCACTGGGATCAAATGAAGCAGTACTTGCTGGGCTACACTTCATCTCTGCCCCTCTCAACATAAGGAGTATGAAATCAGCTATAATCCCCTATTGTATAATTAAGAGGAGGCAATGACAATATGCTTTAGGCATCATAATATTTCACCCTGGCCCTCTACAGACATTTGGGAATATATGGGCCAGTTAAAGTAAGGGTTGCTGAAAATTCCTGGAGGATTCCCACTTACTACTTCAGGAAAGCAGTAAAGTCACCATCCCAATTTAAGTCACAGATAATATGATTTCAGCTTTACACAATTTCTTTTTTGTACCTTGTGTTTTTCACTGAAATGGTGTTTTCAGATATGGAAGAAGTTCATGTTTTATTTCAGCAATGCTATGTTAATGGAGGATTTGCTTTACATACAGTGAACTTAAGGGTTTTTTTAGATAAAAGAACGTTAACTCAGATTTATTTGATTATTGAGGAAAAGTTAAAAGTAAAATCTGCTTTGGAATAATTAATATGACTGTTTAATAGCTAACAAGCTACTGTTTTAACCTGAGTAATTGTGAGTCATTTGGTTTATGTACTGTTTTTTGAAATTAGTTTCAATAAGAAAAGTATAKAGAGAGAAACTGGAGAAGCTGGAGAGAGTTCATTCCCTTTTTTAAATGTAATTTTCTGGTTTTGTTTCTCTGTGTCCGTTTTTCTTTTCTATATCTCACCTATTTACTTCTATTTCTTTCATTTTATTTGCACCTTTCCTTCCACATTCCTCTTTTCTTAAGCTTCCTATTTTTTGCCTCAGTTCTTCTTTCACAGATATCACAAGGGTTCAAGTGCAGGGTAATGGCTATACCATTTCTTAGTGTTTCCATTAGTGGCAACATGCCCAGAGGGAAAAGAAGATACCAAAAAAATAGTTTCTTAGGCTAAACTATTATTGGCAGAAACATCTTGGGCAGAAGATGTGTCATACTTTATCCGCCTTCTAATTAACCTGTTGTTAATAGATTAAATTAACTTTTACATTAAGACCATTTCATGGAAGCATTTCCCAACTCACGTGAAAAGTGGCACTGTGATCCTGAGTCAGCACCACTATCTCTACCTGTATAAGTTTATGAATAAATCTCTTGGACTCTGGAAAGGCAGTTCCTCCCCTCAAGCACATACAGAGGAATTGCTTTCAACACAGACAAAACAAGAAAATGAACTTGAAAAAAATTTCCAGGAATCCAATCCAGAACCAAGTGAAGTTAATGGGGTTTACACCACTACCCTTTTCTTTCTGAGATGAATTTTATAACTCACTTCCTTAAAACAGCCAGAAGCACTAGTATCCCAGAGGCCTCAAATGCAAGTAAGTATTTGGTGAGGTAAGGCCCTGCAGTGGAAATACTGTGGTACGTATGAAAAAATAACTATGGGGAAAATACAAGGAAATTAAGAAAAAAAAGGAGCATAAGGAAGTGATAAATTCAGATTTATCAAAACAATATAGATTTTCCTTTTTTCATTCTTCAGTATTTTATTAAATCCTTTATTTTGATTTAATTTGAGTCAAAATCTTCAGCAATATACTACCATGTAGCAGATATAGGTCAGCTACTTTGACCCATACTGGATATCACAATGAACACAAACTGAAAGTTCCAAAAACATCTAAACTTAGCTCCAGCTGTGATTTACTGTACCTGACATTTTTATGTTGATCTAGATTGATGCAATCTTAAAGGCAATCCTAAGTTTCAGGTTTTGGGGTTTGTCTGTTCAGCTCAGCTCATGAACAACTTCACCATTCAACTTTATTTATGTAATATTTGGGGCAGAGGAGAGAGACTTATTTTTCAGGAAATACTATCAAAGTTTGCTGTGCTATAAATAAAAGGGGGAGGCTAAGAACAACATGAACTAGAGTTGCAAATTCCTTCTGGATAAGTCCCTTAAGACAGACTTTTTTCCCTTTGCCACAAAAGTTAAATAAGTTTAAATCCTTAAGCAAGTAGATAAAAAGAAGAAAACAAAACAGCTTTCCATAATTATAAAAAAGGATTTAGAATTCCAGTTCAGTAAAGAAATTTATGCAGACTCAAAACTTAAAAATTTTAGCTAAAAGTTTTCTGTTTGTCTACTTAGTCTTCTTTTCCCAGTTCTCCATATTTCTAACTTTACTCCATCACCAGTATCTATTCATCAGTTCAAATATTGATTTGAAAATTTCCTCAAAAGTGTGACAGACTTTAATTGCTTATTTAAAAGCAGACTCAAGTACTCAGAAGAAAGGTGTTATAAAAGACAAAACTTACGAGAAATCCAGCTTTAGTACARTTTCATCAAACCATCAAGTTTCTTTGATTATCCCCAGTGAAGTCAGTGGAGTTACAAAAGTGGGGACTTTTATCCCCCTTTACTTATTTGTACTAATGGATTACACTCACTTCTAATCCTAATGAGCTAAGTAAAATCCTGTACTGAAACTAAAAGGTCCTAAATGCTCTAAATTAAAGAAATCAGTCCCTCTTGTTAGTGGTACCTGCATCTTTTTCCTTCATGTATGTCCTTTGAATTGAAAGCTTTAATAGAAGTACATACTATTGAAATACAACTGCAAGTATGTCACTTTATACAGTTTATCTTTCCCCATTGCCACTTTACTCTTTTAAGACTATCTACAAATTCTGACAGTGTTTYTTCCCCTGAAACTTTTATCCACATTTGAATGGCAGCTGAGGCAAAAGCAGATTTGTTCAAGATCTCAGTGGAAACTCTCCTCCCAGACTCCTCACTTAAAATCACTTTTTGTATCAGTTTGCCATCTTTTCACGTTAAAATCCACTTAATGTGGATCACAGGGATGTTACAGAATGCCTTGTGTGTATGTGCATACACACACAATATTTACATGTATTTATGAGATCAGAATATTTACTGCTGTCCTGTGTGACTGGTTCACTAGGACTGTATTCAGCAGGAATCCCATTGTTAAGTGCATGGTTGTACCACCTTGGCATTTCCTTAATTGAAAGATCACTTTCAAAACACACTGGTAAAAATGGTCCCAATGGGACCATTTTTATGGCTGCAGAGTGGCAGAACAACACAGCACTACCATTTTTCGTTCATAGCCCTCCTCCACAGGAGTGAGGGAGTCTTCTTGATGCTCATTTTACTTCTGTGCTTAAACAGTTTATCTGAAAAGAGGAGTAAAGAGCTGGCATTCAGTTAAAACTCAATTTACTGGAAGAAAGACAAAATCACTTCTACTTGCTTTGCTCAATAGATTTTTTACAGTAGACGATGCTATAAGAATGATATTAAAACCTGCCCCTATTGCCCGACATTCCTCATTTTAAGATCCTCTGTTTAGTTAAAAAATTTTGCCCCCTTATAACACTTTGACTGAAGTATTCTATGTCCTTTGAATCTTAGGGGAAAATTTTAGTCAATGCAGTTAGATTGTTACAGAATGAGTGTATTTCAAGATTTTTCCTGAGTTAAATGAACTTCCTGCAAGCTTCTCTTTGAAAATCTCTAGTTTTCTCAGGCTTTGGTAAAAGACCCAGGTGCATTGGCTGCCTTTATAGAAACCAACAAAAAACTGGTTGAAGTTATAATTCTTGGGGAAACGATTGTTTGTACACATTCAGGAGAAGCGTAACAGAGCTTTGCAATTCCTCGGCAATTAACAGAGAACTCTGACAACGTAGCAGTAATTTCACTGAAGATTTGTGCTGAGCATCTGAGAGTCCGCAGTGGCAGAATGCTGAGACCCCCCTCTCTTCCCTCCCCTCCTTCCCCAAATACTGATGACTGCTCTGGGTACAAGTGCTGGTGCACCTAAAGGCAGTAGACTTTCTCACCTGCGTTCTCAGTATTGCCCCATTGTTTTTCAGGTGTCATAAATGAGTGAGCTGCCTAATTTAAATGCTAACTGAATAGAAAATAGACTAAGTAGATGGGAAGAAGGTTCCTAGGAAGTTGGTAGGATCCCCAAGATGAAAAAAGTAACATTTGGGAAGAAGGAAGCTAGAAGGTACAGATTGAAAGAACCCATTATTCCTCAAATGTATTTGTCCACTGTCAGAAATGTATTTGATTCCTACTGGAAAAGCATATTCTGCTAGAACTGATCTGAATGGGGAATCACAACCTGGTATTGTTTATCATTTATTCTGTTTAAGTGACTGATACAGTTTATATTTGTTCACCACCTAAGGCCAATCTGAAAAAACACACACAAATGATAAAACATTTAAAACATGAATAAAAAACATTAATTAATTGAGTTTTCAAAACAAGACCTTGGAACTAGTAGTTATTAAATTAAATCATATGATCACATGCTTTTTCCCCCCCTCCATCCATATGAATACTGTCCTATTCAGTCATTCACTACATAAGGTAGATCTGCTCTTGTCTTGAATCAGGTGTGCATTTTGTCTCTAAGATTTCCATTTAATTTATAAAAGAAATTGGAAGACAAAGTAAATTATGTAGAGAACTGCAGAAAAACAAAACAAAACAATGATGGTCTCATGGTTATAGCAACTGAGTATAGCACTGGGGAATTGGGTTCTGTAGGATGTTTTTAAAGTAACCTTCTTCATAGAAAATTACTGGTTGTGTGTTGTTTTTTTCACAGGCTCTTGATGTTGTACTCCTGCTTTTCATGAAAACTCAGAGCATTGATTTAAATATATAAAAAYGTATAGAATGCTACAACCTTTTGAATAATCAGGTCCAAGTCTTCTGTAATTAGCAAAAGCTTTTCGCTTCAATCCTGTTGTTTTTCAGTTTCTCATCTGTGAAATGTAAATAGTGCCCTTCCATCTCACAGGAGCATTATGAAAGCACATAAATTAGTGTTTAAGAAGCACCTATGCATTGTATTGATGAGAACTATATAAAAGACTACAAAGTGATTAACAGTACTTTCTTCAGAACAGAGCCCTAATGGCAAGCCAGTCAGACCAGAGTGCCAACAATTAACTCTAAGGATGAAATAAAATATTGAACCTCCAGTCATTAGGTAAATTAAATTATCACTGTTCACTGAACAAAGCAAGGGTCTTATGTTAGAATAGCATATGTTTGTGTAATTACATTGTATCAGAATCCATTCATACAAGTAAACCCAAATAAGGTTGTACTGGCCACGTAAATTCTGCTATGTAATAACTTTTAAGTGCTTGCCGTTTTCATCTGTAATTATATATTGCATTTTTTTCTGGACATATTTGACCCAAAGTTAGAATTACCTTCAATAATCACCCACAGTTGTTTCTGAAATTTAAGCAGTACCTGTTTGCTATTCAAAAACCATGATCTTCTCAAATTTGTTCCATTTATACTCCCTCTCAGAACAAAATCAGCAGTAGACAGTTCAAGTTTAATTACTAGCAAGGTGTTTGCACTACAGATAGTTTCCTCTGTCCTCACTGTTTGCTGGTGATGGCACTGGACATGTACACAGAGCAGCAGAAACAATTGATTAACATGGTGATAGTTTCCAACAAGATATAATCAGGAAGAGATCCTGTAGCAATGAGATACTGCCTTCCACCCAACAAAGGCAATTTCATGCTGCCCAAGAAGAGGCAGGATGAAATAAAGTTGGGCCACAGTGTTTCTTTATATGTATATATAGTTCAGAATATTTCTGGTAGTACAAAAATGCTCTATATGCAAACAGTAATGTTATGAATGTGCACACGTTTTCACACAAAAGAATAGGACATGTTTGTAAACAGGCAAATCAAGTTCATGATGCATAATACAAATTCTCACTATGCTCTAATTTTCCAGAATTTATATGGGAAACTCAGATCATCTATCATCCTGCAATTAGAGAGTACAACTTATATCATCTAAAATTAAGAAAGAAAGAGAAAGGAAAAATGGTATTATGTTTCCATTCCTTTAGTTCCAGATCTACCTCAATCTGCTGCAGTTCTTCTGTACCATTAAATAAATTGTAATAGCTCTACATGACAGTGGGTACCTACAGATCTCAATTTTCCTGTATATTCAGTCTGTGATAATGCAGTATACATCAACCACACAGCCTTTACCCCTCAGCCGGCATCCTGTGCTAAGGAAGGGGAAATTGATAGGAATAACATGGGAGGGAGGTACCAAGCCAGCTGAGCATTCTGGAATTTTGCAGTGTTGGAGAATTTAGGGTAGGTTTGTGGGCCTATTGCTTTCCTCAACATCCCAGTTGAAAAGTTCACTCTTAGATAAATAATATATAGGTATATCTTGGTTTTCTTTGAAAAGCATAACAAAGATTTTAAAAGTAACATTATATAACATTAGGAAAGCATAGAAGTTATTTTCTTTATTTAATGCACCGAATTTCACCCATTCCTTTGGCATATCACAGGGGAAGTTTGCAATGTAGCATGTGACTTGTCAAGGAATAAATCTTTCCTAYGAGTTACCACATCTTTTCCGTGCGGTGTTCTGAAAACATTCTTCCTCTAGTCCACAGAATTCATAAACTGCCTACATTAAACACAATTCATAGTACAATGGATAAACAGTAATATGCATATATTGACTGGGCTAAGAATATCTACTACAAAGTCCACCACTGGTTATCCTTTGTTAATGATGTTTTAAACTGGGGGGGAGGGGGGAATAAGCATTATGAATGCCACTTGACAGTGTGCTAATAAGGGCATGGCACAGCATAAGAGTCTGTATTCAGTCTTTCTGCAATTATCAATTTTTTAGCATGTTTTACATGAACAGCCTTAGGACTCATTTTAATACAGCAATTCTCACTCTGTATTTTACTTGTACAGACGAAATTCGTGATTCCTTAATTTCAAAGGATCGTGTCCTTTGCACACCAAGTCCAACCTTAGAGGCCAAAAATTTTCCTGGTGTCAAGAATATCTTTACAAATCGGCATTTATGGCTAGAGAAATGAGCAGAAAGATGTGTTATTAACCACAGTACCTGCTTTATCACATAATTTTTATTCTGTCTCTTAAATAATATAGTCAGACTCACATAACACGGTATAGCCAATATATGTTGTGATTTTTTTCCATATAACTGAAGGGGAAATAATTTTAAAAAGACGGGGGAAAAAAGGGGGGAGGGGGTAATGCGCTTCCTTATTTTCAACCTAATAACTTTCAGCACCTGCAGTATTTATACTTTTATGAATAAAATTTAATTTGGTTACATATTATATTTTACTATCTGCTTTTTATTAAGAAGTTTTAATAAAAAAAACACTTGCTCTATAAAGATAAACAAAGTCATTCTTCTGAGTGTTTGGAACTGTCTTGGTTATATAACTGTCTTCATTATATATCTGGATGTCCTACTAGTAGACTTCAGATTTATATCAATTTTTTTTTCCCTGTTGTCAGCATTTTCTTCATTTTCTCTACCTTTGGTAGCAATTCTTTCAACAGGAAAGTGTGCCAATCTCATTGTAATATTTTAAATTAGACTGGTCAAATATGTTCTTACAGAAGGACAATTTAAAGAGCAATGTTGAACAGTATGCTTACTGTTTCTTTTAACTACTTTTCCTTTAAAATTTTTATGTGCAACATGACCAAAAGTATTTTAAGAGCTGTTCAGGACATTCTGAAGAAGCATGGCCATCTTCATAATAATTTAAAAGCAAACAAACACACAAACCATTGATTAATACTTTGTACAGTCTTTCACCTTTACTCCTCATAAGATCAACTAAGATCTTAAAAAGCAACATCATTACCATTTCTCCTTCATTCCCAGTTACTCCATCTATATTAACAACTTGAAATTAGCTGGCAGGATTCCATTTGGTTCTGAGAGTTTCACTAAAGTCTATTAATTCAATACCTGCTTGTAATACATTGTACTCACTCCTCATTAAATGGACTAAAATATCCAGTAATTTTTTCATACAACAATTATTAAATTACAATTTCCCTTTTGCTTAATTGATATTACTCTGGTATCCTCACCTATCTTTTTTGATATTTAACTATGTACATATAATTATAAAGAACAATTTTAATAGTTTTAAGGACAACAGTCATGCAAATAGAGACCACAACATGGATAACTAATTTATATTTTGGCTATTTCCATCAAATGTTGTTCCCAAACTACTTGATACAGTCCCTTTTAGTCAATTAAGCCACTTCATCACAGGTATTTTCATAGCACAGTCAAATCCTCTGCATATATTTATAATGAATTAGTACAAGGTTAGACAGCACAAGGGTTTCTGCAGTGATGATACTTTAAAAATTTCTATGTTTAATGGTCCTTCAGCAATGCTACCTGTGTTATGGATGGTGTACTATTGTACACCAAAGTATTATTTGTCATTAGTGAAACAAATAGAAACATAAGACAAGCATGCTAACTAAATAAATGCCTGATTATGATAACTTCAGCAATATCTATTTTTAGCATTTTTTTCCCCATTCAGCATCTGTAAACAGAGTACAAGAAAAGGTTAAAATTGTTAATATTGCCATTACTGTTGCTAAGAATTAAGATGCTATGTAAAAATAGAACTATTCTTATCAATAGCAAAGGTCTACCTTTGAAAAAGGCGTTTCCTTCATGATAAACAATAGCCCAGTCAATCAGTGCACAATTGGTGAAGGAGTAGGTTATAATTTTCTAGCTATAATCTGGTAAATTGTTATACAAACAGCAGCCAGATACCCCTAGAAGAAATATTTGAAATAATATGAGTTGGTAAGTGTAGCGAGCCATGGCTATGAGTGGCTAGAACCCTAAAAGTAAGCAAGACAACAAAATAAAAAGAAACTTAGTAGTAGAAGAGAGGAAGCCACATGGCTCTCCTCCTTTAACTTCAGAGACAAATCACAAAAGGGAAAGCTAAACAGATCAGCTGTACGCAGAAGCAAAATAGCAGGACAACCTCACAATCCAAGATAATCTTTTCAAGTAAAAGAACTGCAAAAAAGTATAGCTAGAGGGCAAGGAACTCCAGAGTTTACTGAACTGGTTATCAGATGTATCTGCCTCTTAGGTACATGGTATATGTGTGTGTATGGCACAGATAGTTCATGATCCTCAGAGACCACTATAGTCTCTTCAAACCAGATGAATGAGCTGAAGGAATTTAGGGAGGAAAAATGACCATATAGCCCCTTGGCCTGAATATGCCTCCAGAACTGGACCTGCTGTTGAAAGGAAGAGGCAGGTTATAGTCATGGATGGTTTGATTAAGAGGCATATAGATAGCTGGATTTGAGACATCCAAGATGATTAGATGCACAGACCTCATGAGTAAGTAACAACAATTGGATAGGAGAAAGTAGTAGAAGATAAGTGCTAAAGCCAAAACTTAAGATGTTAGGCAGGGACATTCCTGGTGCCATGAGCAGAAACAAACAGAGAAGCAGAGGGGCAGATTATATGTGACCAGGAAGAAAGCATAGGTTAGATGGGGCAGCACTGCTGAAACTTTTGGAAAATAATAATTTTATATGACTGGACAGAAGAGCAGGAACAGCTCTACCTCTGCAAAAGTAATAGCTAAAATTTTATTTCTGAAGTAAAAGAGACAAACATCTCATGTAGCCACATGATTCCAAGATAAACAACAAAATAAAAATCAAACCTATTGTAAACGTAGTCATTATTAAAATTTTTTCCTAAATTGTTGAAAAGTGATTATGAAATTGATGACATACTGAAAAACGAGCAATTTCAAGAAAAACATATGAGAGAATTCCAACAAATTGCTGAGATGAACTTACATAGAGTACCACAGCTGTTGGATGTGTACTTTACACAGCAGGACACAGTCTCCGCCAAAGAAATCCAATACGGATTAAACAAAATCAAATTTCCTTAAGTAAGAAAAGCTGAAGCCTAATGTGGGCGTCATGTATTATGTGGGTTATAGAACCAGTCTGAGTATAATGATGGAGGTAAATGCTGATCACACAGAGGATATTTTTTTTAATATTGGGTATTCTTTAAAGGGCTGTTAAAGCATGTAAACAGCTGTAATGAGAGTTGCTAGTGTCCATTAGGAACAAAAATAAAAGCAATGAAACTACAAAACAAAACTAGTAATTCTTAACTTGATTGACATTCACAAAAGAACTCAGCAGGCAATTCAGCTGCAGACCATCACAGAGGCAGTCATTGCACAGACACCAGAAGAAGAGACACATGAAAATGGGCTGTTGCATATGTTATATCAAGGTCCCTAGAAAAGTCTTATCTAGGAGTTTAGGAGGAATTGTTGATGTAGATTTGGAGCATCTTCAGTATAGTGACAGTAAAAGTTGGATTTTGATCCTGCCCAGTTAGCAAGACAATTTAAATATGTGCAAATATAAGCAAGAGGAATATAAAGAAATAATAATAAAATAGATGATAAAATGGAAGGATGTTTCACATTAAAAAAAAATTCAGAAAATAGCCTTAGGAGAGATGCTATTATGCTATTTAAATACAGGGAAGAGACATATCCATATATATATATATATATATACACATATAAACAATACAGCATATAATGCCATATTTCAGAAGCTCAAGAATAACTACTGCCACTTCACATCTTTGATACTTGTCATTTTTGCAGCAGCATAACATTTTTTTTTTTTTACTTATGTTCAAATTCTGGTCCATAGTAATCCTTATATCAATTCACCAACTGACTAATCTGCTGTTGACCAGGAAGCAGATGTTCCTAATTTGAATTCTTCTGGACCCAACTCCCCCTGCTCCACTGAACAATTTAGCATTCTGTGCTCTGATGTATTTTGTTCTTCAATTAACATTAGGGCTTGGGGTATAGCTACAACCAAAGAGTATAACAGTCAGAAAGATCAGAGCTTAGCTTCCAAATCCCAGAAATGCTAGAGAGACAGTTCAATAATCTTACAGAAAGCACATGGGTCTCGTACACAGTGACAAGAGATACTAAGTCAATAGATATTGTCCCCTTTCACTGGAACAGCAATTATTTACTGTGAATATGTTTGGTGTAAAAGTCCCTTCTCATTAGCATTTATGTGCCATGTTTTTATTGCTTTTTTTCTCCTTTCCTCTCAGACATGTGATCGAGTGAGTCAGACTTCTCATGGCTTTCCATTAGATAACAGGGRCCAAATTAGATATACACAGTACTATAGCTTAAGACTTCATCCATCCATGGGAGATTTGTGGGCTTTCTGTGATGGGGAACAGCCAGAGCCTGACAGGAGAAGGTGAGCTCTCATACAGACATGAAAGGGACTGAAGGTGAACTGAGTAGCAACTACAAGAGTGATTCATAGTCATGATATGAAAGGAGAAAAGAAGATTAAGCTCTTGCAGAAGAAAAATAATGGATCATAGATCTAGAAAATGAAGAAATCCATATATACAGTTTTAAGATAGCTTGCTGTCATGTACTTTAAGTAATGTGGCTTGATGGTGTAAATTAGTTTAGTTAAAATCCGTGTCCTGAAAATGTCAGATTATATACACTATATACTCAAAAAATCTTTTCACTGTCTACTTTCTCTCCATCTGATGCAAAGCTATAAAGATGCATATATGCTGAAACACACAGACATATTGAAAAATCTAAACAGAATTTCACTACCAAATAAGGTTCATAGAGTATGAAAGAAAAATCTTGTGATTTTTCTTATTCTTTATTTTGATTCATTTGTATCTACCAAATTCATTCACAAAGGAAAGAGTGACTTGTAATATATATGAGTAGCTACGGCCATTACTCTAAACATATCCTCCAGAAAGAGGTGCCTCAGAACACCTTTTGAAGTAGCAGTTTTAAGATCCTTCATTCAGTTCTCTTTACAAATGATATAAGAACATAAGGCAATAAACAAATTCACTTTTTAGTAAATATTATTCTGAAGAGATAGGTTAAACATAATGAGCTCCTTATGAATTTCTATTTTTTCAGTCTCATAGCTGAGCTGAAATGTAATTTTTTTATTTTTATTTTATTTTTTTTACTTTTAGTCTCTTGTGAGCAGCAGCAAAGAAAATGAAAGACAAACAAGAAATTCAGCAAGCAGCAAAACTAACAAAGCTTGGCTTTTTATGAGCTTATGTATCATGCTTGATTTACTCATCTCCCCCACATCTCTACAAACAATCCCCTTACAATATGCCAGTCTCCAGCCACCTCACATATCTCACTCTCCCTTCCCTAAACTCGTATCCCCTTCCATGCATTCTAACATTTCTTTTTAGCCTGGTGAGTGGCACATGCTGTGTTTGCAACTTGACGTACGCTGATTGCTTAGCCAACTCCTGTTTCTTGATTCTTGGGGAAGCACTAGCTCTAAGTCACTGGCATGCCAAACTAATGGCTTTGGAGTCTGCACGTGACTGAACCAATGTCATTAAGACCTTCGTAGGACCCCAGTGCCTCTGAGACCTATGCCATCTTGTCAAATGTGGCTGAAATTGGCCAATACATACCGAAGTTATTGGTGGGTGAGGGATGGAAAGGGATAAGGAACAAATACAGTTATTAGGAAACTGAGGAAAAGATTGCATAAGCTGTAGAAAATGAGGCTAAAAATAATGAGAGCTACATCAAAGAATAATAATTCTATCCAGGAATATAATAATAATATTTACTTTTTTCAACTAAAAATACAATCAAATCCAACAGGCTAGCCTATAAAAGGCACTTGTTTTACACATTTTCAAAGCAATGAATTCTGACTAAGTACCAGATGCTAAATTGAACAATAGATCTGTTCAAAGTGGTTTGAATCTCTCATCTGCAAACTGTGCATTCTTTCTGATACTAGCACTGTACTACTAACATTTAGAGCAGTTTTCTATTTACTGAAATACTAGCAGCGTTATACTGCTAGCTCCTGAACTCTCTCTGAATTAACAACCACTTGTGCTATTGAACTTTGAGGATAGAAACATTATATTGCCTTAAAGTCAGGGAAAATTAAATAATACATAAATAAATACCATGTCATTAGAATATTGAAATAACATTTTAATATTTTATTGCTAGTGTGCAGAGCTAGAATAGAAGAATTGTCTTTTGGTCAAAAGCATTTAGGTATCTGCAGGAAATACTGAAGAAGACAAGAACTAATTATGCTAGTAGCGGTCTCATACCAGCCCAGGGCAACTAAGAAGTCTGGCAGGACACAACGGCAGAATCAGAGACATACGAACTGTCCCATTCTCCACAAGGGTGATGATGAGTAGCCCAACAGTCAGACGCAAGGAAGTCTCACCAGATTTGTGAGGGAAATCCGTTACTCCGTCTTACCACTAGATTCATAGCCTATGACCATTAGCACATAACATCTACAAGGAGGACAGCAACAGGCATGAAATCTCACTGGGAGCCAGTATCAGAAGATGTCTCCCTCTTCCTTTTTTCTTTCCCCTGCCTATCCCTTTTTGCTCAGAAAGGGAGATTACAGCAGAAATAGTTGTATATGAGTGCTTCAGAAGTAATTTTTGAAAGAGGTTTACAGCAGATAAACCAAATAAATAACAAGGCCTCCTGTCCTTTACATCTGTTATCTGTAATTGTAAGAATGACTCATCTAAAGATCAATAAACATTTTAGAAACAATAAAGTTCTGTAATAACTGTATGAAGATAGTTTTATCCCAGAAATTTTATAAATGGGAAAACTGTAGCACCATGTCTAAGAACAGACTGTTTAAAATACATGTAATCACTGTTGAACATTTACTGTGAAGTGACTTTCCTAAAGCCATGCAGTAAGTGAGACCTTAAGAATAAAAAGAAGCAGAAAATTCTTCAGTCCAAAGTAACTACATCAAAGAAAATGTTGACATTATTAAAAAAAATGTCAATTGGAAAAAAACACTTGGGGAAACATCAAACCAAAATAAGTAATTCTGGTTCAAAAAAAAATAATCAGAAGTTCACTGGAAGGAATAGAGGAAAAAAGGAAGAAAAAGACCCCTTTGTTGTAGAAACATTCAAATACCCAGCCCCCCTTATTTTACTTTGTATTAGAAAATAATTAGCAAATATAGCTCTTTCTAATGAGTACTCTTCATTTCCTGTAATTGGTAGCGCCCACCAAAATAGCCACACAGAAGTAGAGGGACGTCTACACTACAGCATCATCAATGCAGATTCTAAGATTTTATGAGTTATGATGTTATGAGAATTAAATCCTCAAATTTATAGTGGAAAGGCATATGCAGAATACTGGAGTTTAACTAGGAATCTGTGTTCTATGAACAAGTCATCAGCAAGTCATTTCTGAATTTTTTCCATCCATATTGASGGTGGTTTCGTAAGCTATCAGTACCCATAATACTACAGTTACTGATAATGCCACAAGTCTCCATGTTTGAAACTGAGTTTGAAATGACTCACTTCAAAGTGAAGAGTTTTCCCCCCTTTGCAATGTGTTTATTTTAATTGGCCAGAAGCACAGAGGGAAGYAGGCTTCATCCCCTCAGAAGACCAGGTACAGCTTTTGCACTTACTGCTCACCCAAAGTACTATATTCTATGTAATAAGCAAGTGAATTTTTTGTCAATGTACTATAAAATATTACATGTATATCAACAGTTCAACACTAGCAATGGAAACATTTGCTTAATCTTACCTTGAAAACAGTGCAGTTCTGCAAAGTTAATAAAATGAGAAGATATCCAGTTTTGGAGCCTATGTAACTTGCAAAAGTCTTTATACTCAGCCTTCTAAGTAGAATTACAGAAATAAAGACCCAGTCAAAAAAAAAGTTGGGGGGGGGGGGAAATATCTTTCAGTGTTTTGGTAACAACTGGCCTGCAGTGAATTGACTGAATTTGCTCTATGCATTTAGCAGCTTCTAATTCAATGTATTTCATTTTTTCTCTGTTCTCTGAATGCAGATTGCTAGGTGATGTAAAAGAGAGTTAATTAGCTATAAATAACAAACAGCACCCAAATAACAAGGATCATTATGAACATACAATGAACAGCTGTGCCATTTGATAAATGGGTTTTGTTTCTAACAGTGCTTCAATCCAAACATTTTCTAGATTGGAGAAGGCTTTTCTCTTTTCATGGCTACCTTCAATGAAAAAAAAAGATTTGTTCTGCAGGTGAAGGGCCATGAAAGACCAAAGTGGTAATTAGCCATATTTTTGAAAGACAAGAATAAAGCTTTTATTAGATTGCATTAATAAATGATTTATTCAGTAAGAACAGCAAAATGTAGTAATTTAATTGAATGAATTAGTGTAGGAAGTGATCATTAGATTGTGATAGGGACTGGAAAGGCTGCTGGATGCCTTTTCGTTATTATCACACTTTAAAAAATATTCCTTCGTTCACTTCACTTACTGAATTTAGAGCTATTGAAAAATATTAGATCGATGACTGCAGACTGTAAGCCTGACATACTTCCTCTGCTGAAAAATTGTAATCTTGAAGTAGAAGAGACCTTATGCAAAAGCAAATAATGAAGGTTAACTTTGTCAGGAATATCACCTATCAATCTATCCCTTGTTTTCAGAAATGATTGGTCATGAAGGAATCTGAAGCTAACCTGAAATCAGTAAAATACAAACTGTCCTATCAATAAAATGTGGAGACTTAAATCAACATAATCCTTTAAAAATCTCTCCTAGTTTTAATTTCATATGCTCACTGATATCCTTGGCTCCTAAAACTTTCATCATGGCTATCTTACCAATGAGATCTAGTGTACACTACTGAAATTGCACCCCAAATCTGGATTTTATGCAAGAAATCACCTAAGCTGGTTTCAAAATACATTGGAGTCATAGCTCCAGTTAACTTCCAGATATTCTGAATCATAATCACTGTACTCATTTCAAATTGACCAGCAATAATTAAAGATTGGTTTCTATACAATTTGATAAAGGAACTACTTGAAGAGTGGTCTTACAATTAACATTCCAACCAATTTTACCATGGTCCTTTGCAGTGTAGGCATAAAACTGTATGGAATTGAATGGAATATTGCAGATTGTCTCACCAAATAGTGATCAGATTTTCAAGTCTTTCAGTTACAACTGCTAGCCTGGACCATGAAGCGGAGAGTTTTCTCTGTTTTGTATAATCAAATTTCTCTGACATCTAGTCCAATCTTTTTCTGTCTTCAGTGCCAAAATGATTTTGTGTATCAGCAGTGTGAATTCTGAATAAAGGGTTGTTAACTTAATTTAAAGCTATAATTTCAGCTCAAAGCATTTACAAATTTACCTGTACTATTTTGTTAATATGAGCAATTAGTCCATACTTACTTGCAATGCAATAGACATATATCCATGATTATTAATATGCTACCCAATGCTTCTCTAATTTACAGAAAAAAAGATCCAGCAAGACTGTGATGGACAATTAAAACAAAATAAAAAAATCATCAAATTCACTTGGACTTTGGCTGTCATAACAGATCCTAAATTTGAGATTTATTCATATGGAAGTTTACTACTTGTTATGTACCAGACTGGGCCTTTTCAAGTTATGGGAATTATTTTTAGACAAGGAAAGCCCTTGTTACTGATTTTTCTTAGCAAAATTTTTTATTAGACATTTTCAAAATATTCTTAAGAAACATAATTACAACTGGACAAAATATAACCTCTTATATACATTCTTATCTCCCTCTAGTATTTGCAGTAGGCATAGATATGAATATGAGGGCCGAATTTCAACATAACAGAGATCTCAGAGATCTTGATTAGTAAAATACTAAAAATCTAAAGTAATTCTGTCACATGTATATGTTTTAATCACACAGTTATTAGACATTTTGAACTTTTTTTTCATTGACACAGTGTAGATTTCATCATTCCATTCGTATTTATTGGATTTAGTCACACAGCTCTCCCATGTGAGAGTGAAGGAATTTACCCCTGAGAAAAGATATGGTAAAGGTTAATATCATCCATACGTGGGACCTTACTGTAATGCCCTTACAAAAACAAACTGTGGAGGTCAGACCAGCCAACCAAGAATTGCAAAAACAATACCTTAATTTTTCCCTTCTAGCTGTTTTCTTTCCTGCAATAAATTGACATTCAGGTATTTTGCAAAACAGTAGTTTTAAGGAAGCATTCAAACTTCAAAACCCCCAAACTGTAGTGCTCTAAAGGAAGAAATGTCGTGAAGAAATCCTGAGGATATAATATTTTTAGGGATGCTTTTTTGTCAGTGCTACAAAACTTTCAACCTCAATATTCTCATAATGAAGATGCCATTTTTTTCATTTTCTTGTGCCATATTTACACAGTTATTATATTACATCTGTAGGAAACATTACAATTTGAAGACTGGTTCTCAGCATTCATTTCCTTTTATCTGCCACTAACATTTTCCTACAGGTCCCCTCATGTACAAAAAGCCTATGGAATTGAATGAACTGTGACTATGCTTATTATTGAAATAGTTTCAGATACAATTGATTATGTTAATCATGGTTTTAGAAGTGTGCTATGCAGTGACTTATGAGGTCTTTCTTAGGCTGGAATTCGATTTTTGAAGCCTAGCAGGAGAAAAAAATTAGATCTCTAATAAACGACCTTTCTCTTCCACATGACCTGCAAGCCTTGGACTTGAAAATATTTAGAATACTCTATGAAGTTCACCTTTTAATTCAGATGATTAATTACTCATTGTGAGTTTAACAGCTTATATTTTATTGACATTTTATTCTTATTTTATTTATTTATTAACAGCTTAGATTCTATTCAATCACGTTTTATGTTATTCAGGGAACTGATGATTTTATGAAATGAATAGAATGATGCCCCAACAACAGATGAACTATGAACATCCAAGTAAGCTGTTTTATGTTGACAACATCAAGAGGCTTATCTGTTGGAACATGGAAATAGCAACACAAGCAGGAAAAAAAAGTTTAATAAAAGAGTTCACAACTTATGTACTGATTCGTGAGTTAATTGGGAATTAATATGTAATGTGTTTATTCCAGTGAATTTTGACTCAGAATGGACTTGGTGTAAATACAGGTTTCAAGGTTTTCCTTTGTGGGAAGGTATTTTCACTGAAAGAATATATAATTATAAAAGATACGCCTACACATATCATAGAAAGGAGAAGACAGAGGGAGAGAGGGAAAACACTCTTTTCTTTCAGCTAGTGATAGTGACAGATCTGATTTTGAGATTCTAGAGAACCAAACTTTACTGATGTCAGTGGAAGGTACAGTTATGGGATAACCTATGAGAAGAAGTTATGCATATGAGCTTTGGTCTAAAATTTGTAAGAAAGGTTTCCAGTAGCTCTGAAATTAAGGTCTACTTTGTGCTTTCAACCCATGCACTAAATGAGGCGGAGCCTTGTCAAAAAAATAGTATGAGACTATATAATTAGAGATAGTAATGCATACATGCAAATGATCAAATTAAGGTTGTACAGACAACCATCAATTTAGCATTTACTAACTTCTGAGTGCTTAACTTTGCAATGTAAGTTAAGTTCTTGTAATTCTTATTTTGTATAAATATAACCCTCTACTATAAAGGATGGTAACCAAATTCGTGGATGAGGGGAGGGCAGTGGATGTAATTTATCTTGACTTTAGCAAGGCTTTTGACACTGCCTCCCACAATATTCTTGTACCCAAGCTAAGACACATACATGGGTCAAAAACTGTTTGGATGATCGGGCTTACAAGGTAGAGGTTAATGGGTTGTGCTCTCCTTGGATGCCTGCAACAAGTGGAGAACCACACAGTTCTATAATRGGACTTGTCCTTTTTAATATATTTATCAATGACATGGAGGAGGTGACCAAGTGCACTCTCATCAAGTTCACAGGTGACACCAGACTGGGGGGACCAGTTGACACACTTGAGGGCAGGGCTGCCTTTCAGAGGACAGGCTGGAGGAATGGGCCAACAGGAACCTTATGAAATTCAATAAGGACCAGTGCACAGCCCTGCACTTGGGAAGGATGAACCCCTTGCAGCAATACAAGCTGGGRACTGRCTGSCTGGGGAGCAGCTCTGCTGAAAAGGACCTGGGGGTCCTGGCTGGCAGCAAGCCGAGCGTGAGCCAGCAGCATGCCCTGGCAGCAGTGAAGGCCAAGAGCAAATGGGCTGTAGCAACAGGAGCACAGCCAGTACCTCGAGGGAAGTGATTATCCGCCTCTTACTCAGCACTTCTGAGACTACATCTAGAGCACTGCACCCAGTTTTGCCCCCCAGCCTTAGTACAAGAAAGACACTGATAAACTGGAGTCAGCTCAGCAGAGGGCTACCRAGATGGTTGGGGTCTGGAGCCCTTTGCAGAGAGGCTGAGGGGCCTTGTTCAATGGGCTTGGGCTTGTTCAACCTGAAGAAAGGACGGCCTGGGGGGCCTAACAGCAGCCCTGCAATGCCTCCAAGGAGATCGTCAAGAAGACCAAGTCAGTCTCTTTACAGTGGCGCATGGTGGGAGGACGAGAGACAGTGGGCAAAAATGGAAAGATGAGCAATTCTAACCAGATATAAGGACAAACTTTTTCACTGTTGGGACAGTCAAACGTAGGAACAGACTGCCCAGCAGGACTGTGCATTCTCCATCCTGAGAAGTTTTCAAGAAATGAGTTGGTAAAGCTGACCCTGTTTTGAGTTAGAAACTGGACTAGATGACCTCCCAAGGCCCTTCTGATCTGAAATATTCCTATGATCTTATAATTTGGAAAAAAAATCTGTGGCAGAGAGGTCTATGCCTTGAGCCACTGACAGAGTGCCAGCACTATAAAGTTCATATAAGAAATGAAGAGAACCTTACAATTTTTTTTTTCTATTCTTCATATCAGGGGAGAGAAACACCTTCTGTATGAGATGTGTTTAATTGTTCAATAAGTTCTCAAGTCACATTTTCGAACTGCAAATGATTAAAAAAAAAGAGCTATCTTGATCCTCTTTCTGCCCCTTTCTTTCCACTGGAAAGATGGGAATTTCCTTCTCCATGCTTCCTTCTCCATTTCCTTCTCTAGGCATAGGAAAGAAAAGAAATGCATAGCCCATCAGGTAAGTCCCGAATATTTTCCAAGCAGCAACTGATTCTGGTACTAGTTCTTCGGAAATGGCTGAGCTAGATTCTTTAAACAATTCAGCAATTATATGCATATTCATAATTTGCTCAGGAATATGGGTGATAAAGGAAAAATGTGATTTCTAACACTTTATCTTTCAATAAATCTAAACTGAATTTCAGACAAGAGAGAAATGATTTAATATGAATTATTTCCTCCTGTTAAGTATCTGCAGGCAACTGTAAGCAGTAAGAATGACAATTCATCTCAAGAGACATCTTGAACTCATATACATACGACTTCTGTTCCATAGTAAGTATCTGTATAGAAATCATCATAGATAAAGGGAACATATACTTCTTTATAGTGTTTCCAGTCCATGAGTTATAATGATACAATAGTATGTATATTAGTACATCATATTTATGGAAATACCACTGCAACAATATATCCCTTTAAAGAAAGTACAATTTTAAAGCCCAAATAAGSTGCCAATGTCCTTTTAAACATAAATATCTTACACAATTCATGTTTAAACAAACATTTGCAGCATTCTCTGAATATTAAAAACAACCAAGTCTAGTAAAAAAGTACTTATCTAGGCATCATTTCACAGTTGTTTCAGTTAATTAACAGTGCCTCAYACCTGATAATACAGAAGCGATCACGGCTTTGCTGCTAATTACTTTAGTGTGTATCAAGGTCCTCTTCCTTGTGACTCTAAATAAGTAAGAAGAAATTAAATTATGTTATTTTAACCACCAATTATTAGTAGTCTGATTTGTGTTTTCAATAAATCACTCATAATTCTCTTCTTGTAAGACAATGTGGTGTTTGCTAACGGTGTGCCAAAAGCAGACATTTAAGTTCCTGTTTTAACCAACCTCCTCAAATATTTTGTTAGAAGTGAAATGAAAATGATTAATTTCTAGATAACCTTAAGAAAGTAGTGAATTCTGTCTATACGGCAGACATTTACCCACAAAACTATACACATGAGACGTGAATCCTCCCTGATACAGCTGAGCCTGCAAAAGCCTCTAATACAAATTCACTTAACATCAGTAAAACATGATCATTTTACCAGGTGAAATTTTTTCCTATGGAGTTTGGAGACTATGCCAGCAAAAGCATAGTAGCTTTGTAATAGCTGTGCCCCCTTTAAAACCACTTCCTTGGTGCAGTTTGGACATTACCAATGTGCAAACTGTTCATTTGGGATACGGATGAAAAAAATGAGGCTTCTCTTGAGCATTGCTGAAATTCATTGATCAGAAAGATCAAATTAGCTCTCCTTAAGCTGAGATATTAATCCATAGTGAGAGGAAATTGAGACTATATAACATCATGGACTCCTTTATTTGCTTGCAAATATAACTTCAGATTGGCTGTGCTAAAAGTTTAAAGACAATGTTTTTCTAACTTCCACGGTTACAGACAGTATCCTAAAATTTTTTAATCAAGTTGTAGTCCTTCTGACTGACTTACATCTTATTGCATCGGTAATGAAAGACCCAACAACTAAAACTTAGCTGAGAATTAGATATGTGAATGAGAATAGAATATTAGCCCTTGAACCAAATTGCATTAGATGTGCAGTGTTGACATGAAAACATATGTAGATAGGACATAAGAAGACACAAGGAACACACAGCCAAATAAGTGGTTATGTTTTACTTTCTTGACCCCAACTGCACTTTATTCTTTGGTATTTTGATAGCACAGTAGGTTAGACAGATACTAAGCAGGAGAAAGTTTTGCCCAGGGCAAAACCAATTTGAAGGCTCAGAAAATGAGAAGAAAAGCAAAAGAGTTTTCTGCCTTCCTAATGATATTTATTAGAGGACAGAGATGGACAACAAAGGGAAGAATAAAACATGTTTGCTGCTGAGGTGCAGCATAAARAAGCATCATATTTTCTACATGATACTGATAGCAATAAGACCAGTGTTTTACAGCAAGTTTTCACAAGTTTTCAGTACAACCCATCCTCCTGCAAATGACATTATTACAAAAGTAAGTAATTCCTCATCCACTGGCATTTCAGTAGAAACACGAAACAGTTTTTTTTTGTAATTTTAAAACTTAACTAGAATGGCTACCTTTAACTCGTTCTCAAAGAAAAATACCCTCCCTCCCCCCCACAAAATCCCATTACATAAAGTCCTTTTCTAAAATAAGCCTATGTTGTTCTTTGAGACAGTGTCTGTTTTGCAGGATGAAGTGGGTTTCTAAATGTCACGACAAAGAGGAGAACAGGCTTGCAAGCAGGTCTTAACTTTAGAGGTCAATCCCTCTTTCTTTGTCTTCTATATCCAGGACCATAAACTCTGTACCATGCTATGTTTACCACCTTATTTCAGGTACTTGAGCATGCCATGAACTGAAAAGTTGTTAAGAAGCAGCATTTTTGCATCGGGGGTATTTTATATTTAAATATGTATTTCTTGAGGCACTTGCTGTATTTCAGATTGTATTTTGAAATTAAACTAAGGCAAGGTATCCAGTACTATTTTTTCTGTTTACAAATAAAACCACATTAAGAGTAAGGATGTGTTTGTCTGAAATAACAAAAAACCAAAACCATTGTGCTATCTGAAACACCTTAATTCACAATGATATAAAAATATCAACAGAAAAAAACAAGTTCCTCAAAGAAAAACAACCATCTAGAATATTACCACCTGAATATTTTTGCTCACTCTTCCATGGCCTTTTCAGCACGAAAGCTAAGGCAGACAGTTTTATGGTATTGTTCACCATCCGTCCTTCCTCCCAGGTCCTTTGTCTCTTTTTCTGGCTAGTTCAGTGATTAATTTGAATCCATTAGCTCATTATATTATAGGTTATACATTGCACCAACCATTTACAGTGTCTGCACATTTGAGTTACGTTGTTTCACTACAAAAAATATCTATACAATTATCAGTAAATTAACAGCAAATGGTATATAAAGTATATAATAGATAAAGATATATTTAGAAAATAAAGCAAATACAAAAAGTAGATGATGATTTTTATTTGCTTTTAAATTCCACTCAGAAGTGGAAGCCCCATCTTTCTATGAAAGCAAAGTCTTGTTTCTGTAAATGTGTGAGTGATCACACTTTACAGTAATAAACACATCAAGAAAAAAAAGGAAAATATATTCGATGTTGCCACTACTTGTGCTCCAATTTGTACAGAGAGAAAATTTGAGAAATAATTTTTTAAAAAAAGTCTATTCCATTTGCATTACTGTGCAATATTAGCAACTAAAAAGGTTATATACAGTCTTTTAAGTGATACAGTTCAGTGTTTTATTTAGGATTTCTTTGTCAAAATAAYGTCCTACTTGCCTAGTTTTCCAGCACTAAATTTAGTAATACATCTAAATTTATTTCAACTAATAAAGACAGTTTTTCAAGTCTCCAGGCAGTTTTGCAATTACAGAATTAATGCAATTAAATTAAATCTCGCTATTATTAAAATAATGATTTCCACAAGAAATAAAAGATCTTATTTTTATTGCAATTTTTCATCATGGACTCTGCAGTACATGCTTGGAATTTACTGGTTCCAAATATATATCTGAGTGTGTCATTAAATTCATGTAGATTCTTTTGAAGTGAGGGACCACAGGATAAGCTAGGTACACAGATTTCATTAGTGGGCTGGTACTGTGCTAAATGTGTATATATAAGATGAAATGCAAATATATATTTTCAACATGGCATGACCAAAAAGTCACAAGCTATGGGTTTTGGACACTTGCAAAGTACACATTGTTATCAAGCACTGAGCCACTGAAACAAGAGAGGTCCTGACTGATCTAAAGAAAGCTTTTTCACAGTGAAGACAGTAAAGCATTGGATTAGGTCACCCAGAGAGCCTGTGCAGACCCCATCCCAGGACTTTTAAGACACAATCAGGTAAAAGCCCTGAGTAACCTGGTCTGATCTCATAGCTGACCCTGCTTTGAGCAGGAGCCAGACTAGAGATCTTCTGAGATCCCTTCCAACCTGAATTATCCTATGATTTTATTAAACTTGATTAAGATATGGATAGTGCAGAATGGTGCATATATGCAATTTTTGCCTTCAACAAGTAGAAGTGATGTCTAAAGATGAAAGAAGAAATAGAAAAAAACAGAAAGACTGAAATATAKAGAATTTTTAAGTAGGAAAAAAACCAAGACTGAAATATGCAAGAATTACTATATAACACAACTTAAATCTTTCACATCTCTGTATAAAACTCTGCATACACTCTATAAATCTGACATTTACAAAGTGATAAAAACTGGAGGCAGTTTAAACTAACTTTATTCCCAGTAGGGGATTACATAAAGAATTGGCAGATCTCTGAAAAAAMTACAGATCTACTATGTATATATATTTTTTATACAAGGACTGAGTAAGTCCTACATTGGCAATACAAAATTAGGTTGAAAAAAGGAATGAACTTTTAAGTTTCTTTCTATAACTGGAAAGATATGACGCTAGCCACTTCAAATATCCCTCAAGAGCCTTATGAAAAAAATGTATATAAAATTTACAGAAACAGCTAGAGCTTTCCCTGTCAATGGCAACTTGTGTTCTTTTTGGGGGGACTGTCACAAAAATGATAAACTTCAGATGTCACCAAGAGTCATTCCAGAGAAATTTTTGTCAAGTCCTTTTGGAACTATAACTGTTTACTGGCATTACAAACAGATGTTTATAATCCTTGAAGTAAATAAATTTTATAATTAAAAGCAAATATTTATCAGAAATGTAGCTCATATGATAAAAAGAACAGGGGGAAAATACGATCATTGCATGAAGAGATAGCTCTCCAAGCATTGAGTAGTTTCTAGTTCTGCAAATAGTCCCATTATCTCAATATATATGGATGACTAAAGAATAGTGTTGTGCAAAATTGGATCCTATATAGTTCAAGAACTGAACTATTTGGATAATGGTAGATCGAGTGGGATGAACTAATCACRTTATAAAATAGCTGCCTATTTAATTAGCTGTGTTCTGAACATTTGGTGTACTTGTATTTTAGCTAAGACAATATATCCTGTAGAATCAAAATTATCTTTACGTTAAATAAGACATAGGGACCAGAACATTCCTCACTTGACCATGGATCAGAAGGCTTTACATTTAACAGGCATGAGTTGCTAAAAAATTTAATGTGATGGCTGACATTATTTCCTTTTTCCTTTTTAACCTAATGCAAGAAAATACCCAGTGCCACTGAGCAGGCTAGGAAGAATCAATGAAGGAGACAGAGGACTCAGGACAAATAACTCTGTTTACATAGCATTGGAACAACACTGGTGTCCTGTATCTCTGTGAAATATCTTTTTCCTTTACTCCTAAAATCATTTCTAAAATGTTTCCAATCCAATTTATTCTATGTACAAATTCCATGCACATGTGAAAGTTACATCTATACCTAAGTTTAAAAAAAAAACAAGGTCTTTTTCAGGAGTTTACTAGACTTACTCCAACTTTCGTATTTTCAGGGTTTTTCCCTCTGGACTTTTTTTAATATTAGTGATATTTTTACTAAAATTGTACTTTTTTGTCATTTTAATAAAAACCATAAAGCCCGTACTGGAGTAGTTTTATATTCCATTTAGAATATCCTACAATTCTTAAAAAGACTTTTACAGTTTAAGAGAGTGACAGCATGTATGTCAATGGTTCATAAAATAATACTTTTAAGAGAAGTTGGAAACAGAACAAAAATAAGAGCATCCTCCAGTGAAATTAAAAAGCAATAAATTAAAACCTTTTTACAACTCATTTTTTTCATATTTTATTTCTTATTCAGTAAATCAGCAATCCATACATTTTCACCTGTAAAATACTGCTGCAGGAAATTATTCAATATGAATTATAAAGAGAACAGTTTACTTAATTAAAAGTTTGATCAAGTAACAAGTTACTTAGAAGCCTAAATCCCAACTCAAAATAATTTATCCACTGAGGCTGTTTCATGGAAAATTAATGGGAAAGAAGTCTCTGACTTTAAATCACTTTGAAGATATGGCTTAGTTGGTTTTAAATGTATTTTACCAAAAGTAATTTGATCTTTAAAAATAAATAATACTGTAAGCAAAGCTTTGTAAGATTATGACACCATATTCTGAACTGTTCCACGGCTATCGTCAAAGGCAGATTATGGCAAGAGACAGCTTAACATCTGCTTCTAATTAATATTAGTGTATCCACATTCTTGTTAAATAATAGCAGTACAGTTGTCCATCTGTTCRGTTATCTACAGGCATATAGAATCTGAAAAACAGTCTCTCTCTATTACAAAAAGTCACTTCTATTAATGCCATGGTTRTATAAAACTTACTTATTAGAAAAAGGGAAAAGCCTTTGCATTCATACTTAAATGTAATTTATGATAAAAGTAAATATTTTATTTCACCTTTTCATCTCTGGCAGAAATTTTCTATTCTATATATTAAGCTTTTCTATAGATTTCATGCTTACTAGTTTTCTATAGATTTCATGCTTACCAGTTTTGTAATATCTGGACAGTCTACTTCTGGAGGCAAAAAGAATGAGGGGAAATAAAACCTTTTCAGAATTATAGAGAGCAACTTAAACTGTCCAGTAAGCCAGAAAATCGGTGAACAACAATGGTTGAAGTTCACTTCAGAAGCAAAATTATTAGTTTGAGAAATTGTAATGTTGGGGTTTTGGTCAGTCAACAAACATATATCTACAGTACTGCACAACTGAAGAAAGAAATCCTGAAAGTAGTCTAGAAATACAGGTAATTCTTTGCATTTTAGCTATTTATCTAAAAAACGATAACCAAACCCTGGGAATCTGAGAAGCAATTACCTTCATAATTTTTAAGAAAAGTGAAATATAGCTTCTTTCAGATGCAACTGCTGTCTAGTCTAATCAATATATTTGTTATAAATATCTATCCTATCAAAGTAGAAAAGTGACCCAGAAAAAAAAGTTTCTCCTCCAAGTCTCTTTTTTTTATCTATATCAGATGATCTAATAAAATAGATCTCCTTACAAATCTTGCCTCATTTATTTTTAAAGCTCTAGCCTGCCTTCTATTTAGAGCTTCCCTATTTAGAGCTCCTCCTATCTCGCAGGAGATGTCATCAAATGCTCCAACCATTTTAGTCCTCTACCATATCAGTGAATTTACTGCTTTGGTTAGAGCAACAGCTTGACACCTTTATGCTAATGATAAACCCTTTTTTCCCAGATACTGCTTACTATGATGCTTACAACGCTATCCTTAGCAATGCTACTATGCTTACAATGTTATCTTTAGCAACATGTTATTTAGCCAAAAACTGTGTTGGATTCATTTAATGGAATAAGTTCACCACAGTAACCTCTGAAGTTTACTCATCTTGCATGGCTTAGAGGTTTGCTTGTCACAATACCACGTGTAACTAGAATACTATTAAACTTTCCAGAGAAAGGTCAGCATGTGTTTGAAGGTTTGTGGATCAGTCTGGGTCTCTGTCTTTCCTTCCTGATCCCTTGCTTTAGGGAAATGCCACTGGCCTCTGGGCACTTCATCACAAGATGAAGACAGCAAAACAAACTGATGTAAACTCTTTCTTTCTCCACTGCTATTTGGTACTACTCTAGTGAAAATCTATCCCTCAACTACTCCCAGCCCAGGACCCATAAACTGCTGCTGATACCATCACAGGTTCTCCAGCTCAGCTATGCTCCATCACCTTGCTGGGAGGAAGGAGGAGCACTGCCAGCCAAGAGAAGGAAAGGAAGTTCATAGTAGGTAGTTCTAGGGGAGGCTTGGGAAGGCAGAGGCCTAGTGAAGCTGGCTACCTGGCACAGAGTAGACGCAAGCCAGGCCGACTGTGGGGCAGCACAGAGCATGACACAAAACCATCACACATTACAGTAGTAGGCTGTGGTGTGACTACACAGTTTACAAAACAGAGCCAGAATCACACAGGTTAATATGCATCGAAAGATGAAATACAGATATCCATAGAATTTCCGTGGAAATTTTAGGGTTTGTATTTTTTTCTTAAAAATGTAAAACAAGACTATAAAGAAAACACTTCAGCATAGGCCTATAATCTTTCAAAGTAGCAAACACTTCTCATTTTGCAGGTCAACCTTAAAAACATGAAGAGTTCAATCATACTCAAACAGAACAGAAAATATAATCAGAGGTGATCTCCATTATCACCAAACAATACAAGATAAAATAAAAAAGCAACATAAAATGTCATCATCTCCCTCAAAACAATAATTCACTCTATCCTTTCTGATGTCCTCGGTGCCAAGGCCACAAATACAATAACACTCATATTCTATTCTTCAAATGTCTTCTGATCATTTAAAAGTTTGTAAATGTCACTGGAATCAGTGAGAAAACAAACTTCTACAACAGCTAGGTCTTTGAATAAAACCAATTTAACTTCCTTTGACCTAAACCTAAGTTAATGAAGGTCTGCAAGGAATCATCAAAACAAGTTTCGGTGAATACTGACATAAATTGAAATGAATTCTCTTTGTTTCAGGAATGTCCTGGATATTATAAAAGCATTTGTGCTACAGTTGCTTTACCCAAGGACATATATAGTGTCAAACCAGTTTGTCTTTATTTTTAACAGATGAAACACTTATTGGCATAAAATGTGACTTTTTGCCACAGTTCTGTCTTTAAAACATTCTGAAACTAGAGGAGCTCACACTAGAAATTCAATTGGTGCAAATTTCATTCTCCAAGGAAATATTTTTTCTGCACAATGATGTGCTATGCAAGGATTCCTTACACCGTTCTGAAGAAGTGTGCTAAAATACCCACAGAGCATAGGGCCACATTGTGTAGACATGTTAGCCCATATCCGAAACTAACACTGCCACACTTAACACTCAGATTATATCTTGTGCTTTACTGAAGTGCTGCACTCAATAGCTTTACACTACTTCTGGTTTCAAATCTAGCTTGGTGATTGTTGGGTTAGGGGGCTCCCTGTCATTGCTCAGTGCCTGTAGATTGCCACCAAGAAAAACAGTATTCTACACTCTTAARTTAATCAGTATATTCATTGATAATAATAGAACTTAAACATGCACTTAAGTGGCTGAATAAAATACGTGATTACAAAGAACACATATTCTTCTTTGCCAAATTAGACTCCAAACATACAAATAAAAAAAAGTTAAAATATAAAAGAAGTTTAAAAAATGACTTTAAAAATGTGTGTTCTCAGTCTAAGAACTTGAACATCAAACTGTATGTATAGATCATTTTTCTTTCTCTCATGTATTTATATCCCCTGAAAGTCTAGTTCTGTGTTGAAAATGCTCTAGAACTCTGAAATATGAGTGTTGCTGTATAATCAATTCTATAAATAATGCAGAGAATCCAATGAACAGGAACTTTAAAGAAATAATGATGAGATTTGAAAGAATCTGTACTTCTATCAATTCACTTTGCATTTTAATGATACCATAAAAATGCATATATGGCGGACTATAGATTTTCAGCAATAAAATTCTACATTACAGGTGGCATCAAATTGTATAGAAATGATTCACAGAAGAATATGGTCCTAAATTAAAGGATGTTTTTAAGAGAGAGAAGAAGGAAGAAAGACAGGACCATAAAAGAGAAAAAAGGAACCTTCACCACAGCTTGTATAATTACCAAAGCGTGGCTTGAGGAAAAGCCTAAAGAAAGAGGTTTTGGATGAGAATGCTGAGAAGGGAAACATGGAGTCTTTGAGCAAGAGAACTGTCCCAAAATTGTCTAGTATCTCCTCCTAGTTGTTCTTCTCTGCCCATTCTAATATGAAGCACTTTGCAAATACTTATATAAAATAAAATCACAAAGATAAATGATTCCAATTGTTTCTTCTTTTTATTTCAAAATGGGTAAGACTCCAAAATTCGGCTAGCTGTTCAGGTCAAAATGGATAATGGGAGGCATTCATTAAGACAAAAACAAAGAAATCGATGCTTATGGCTCTGTAATTGTTATAGATTTGCCCACGTTGAAAGTCTTCTTTCTGTATTTAATTTAAATTGAATGGAATAGGAGTGTTTGTCCTTCAGGTAAACTTATTTAACATAATCTAATGTTTTCTTTTCTCTCCACCCTCCAGTTTTATTCTTTTATTACCACAGCAATAATATTCAAATATATAGCTATGTAATATATGACATCCTAGCTTATTCTTTAAATGGCTTGAGGATTTTCTACATGTGGACATTACCTGTCTTTATAATTGCACAAACATGATTCAGTATAACCACTAATCAGCTTCATAATGCTTATTCAAGTTAGTGGTTTGCTAGCACTAACTTTGGTTTGTGACTGCTTCCTTTATAAAATACCTTATACAATTCTTATATGATATCAATTGAAGAAAATTCCTTTTAGTGCACCTATGGCCAGACCAGTAAACACAATATGATGATATATTTTTTTGAAGCAAAGGATGGTGTATCACTCTTCATGAGCAATAAAAGAAGCCAGGCGGAGTACAGATTTAGCTCCATCCACTCCTCACTTTTTTTATGTTTGGATATATATATAAATGTGGATATAATTTGCACATTCATTGCAGCCTGCCTAAAATCCACATATCTTGCACAATAACCTCAGAGTCTGCTTGTTCTCTCCTGTACTCTCTTGTCACATGTTACTACAGCATCTAAATATCATTACTAATAATTTGCTTCACATATAATCAAAGCCTCTACATCTTATTTTTTCCTTTTCATACCACTGCAGAAATTAATGCTCTACTCCTTTGACTACCAAGGAAGTTTGCTAAAGAAAATTAAATGGCAAGGATAAACTAACTCCCAAATATCTAGCTCAGTTCTGCATGTCAAAATTCTCTTTGCATTTTCTTTGAAGTTCTTAATAATTGGATTCTAATTATCCCTGACCATGTTAGAAAATATATAAATATTTTCTAGAGATCAAATAATTAAATTCAGAAGAAAAAGAGAAATAAAATATAGGGGCCAAATGTAGAGTCAGAAATCACTGAAGTATCCAGATGTACTACTAAACTGATATGATTAATTAACATGACTTGTACAAAGTTATTTATTTAAATGTATTTATTTAAAATATTTAACCAGGAAATTACCATCAAGATTAAAAGAAATACACTTAGCCTACAGCAACAATATTTTCAATATCTAATGGCTAGTAATTTACATGAGGGATAAAACCAAGCACACTGGATATTAGCAATAAAACAAGGAGCAATGGGGATGTCACTGAAAAGGAAGCATTTATTATAGATGTTAGGAGGACAGCTTTCTGCCATGTGAAGAAAATGAGGCAAAGGGAGAATTTACTTCACATCAGGGAGCAAAGGCACTATCCACAAATGTTTCCAAAGCAAATTGTAAAGTACATGAAGATACAATGTAAAAAAACCTTCTGGCTTGTTTACTGCAATTAACACACATCTGCTTTAAGCAAAATGGGACTGACACAAACTGCAGTATTTTGACTGACCACCTGGAACTTCGTTAAAACTTGAAAAAGAATCTCATCAATGAAGCCTTTTTCCTCCCGCAATGTGTGTGCCCGTTCTGTGATTCCCTGCTGGCTACTCTCAGCACTCAGAGTAACATAGCAAGCTGTGGGCAAGCCAACAGAAAGGTTGGCAAGAGCTGGCAAGCCCTCCTAAAAGGTAAGTAATGTTCAGGCTGGTGTTTGTCACAACTCTCAGGAAATTAAAGGCATCAGTTTCTGGCTTTTTTGCAGTCTGGAGCAAGACTTCATATTCACACTGACTAACACAGTCAAGTACATCATGGTTACTAAATTCTTGTGTAACACAGCTCTTTCTTTGTTGTAACAGTCTGCTTGCATATCACTTTGGAGTAGATGAGAAAAAACTTACTCTGAGTATTCTTATGCCAAGAGGAAAAATCAATATCCTTTTCCTAAGGCTCCAAATTATTTTTTTATTGACAGAGCTTGCTTGCAATTGCCTGTACTGGGCCTTACAGACATACCCTGTATTACCCAGGAATTCCCTTCTAAGCCTTTTCATCTGTTCTTCAAGAACACTCTCACCGCTTATTCTGTAAAGCACAGTCTTCCCTTTCAGGTCACTTCTAGGCTGTTACAAATGGGTATATACAGCACCTACTAGGCTTTTGGAGAAAACATGTTTTGAATAAAAACGTAGATAGGCTCTCATCAATATCCAAAAGCAATTCACCTAGCTATTTAGCTGATATCCCTTTGAACAAAAAAGATTCTGCAATTCCTGATGCAATTTCAACTAGATAGAATAGACTAGATCCTTTGGAAGTATAAATGAGCATACTGTCATTGAATGCTATTTTACATCATCTGGAATTTGACCCAGTGACGTTTCCTTYGTGTTAACATGAAAACAGTTATTATGGACTACACGTGCAGGGAATCCATATAAATATAAATATAAATGTAAACATAAGTCCTTTACAAAAATTTACAAAAGACCAGTTTTGGCTCAAGAAAGGCCTGAGAATGACTGATGATTGGATGCTTGGAGAGTACTTAGAGGGTCAGTGAATGTGGTCCTGTGTATTGTTCCTCATGTATTCACTACATATCCACTGTGGACTGCTGTCAGAGGTGAATCGCTTATGTAGATGGACCTTTGGTCTGACAGAGTATGGCTATTCTTTTGTTCTAATGATAATAAAGCCACTAAGGTATAGTAGGATGAAAGTGATAAGGACAGTGAAGTAATGATGAAACCCCCTTTGGAAGTGATGATAACTGGAATTATCATGCAGGAACTAAGATGAGGGAACTTTAAAAAATAATATAAAACTGTAAAACTATAATAAATTTTTAAAGTCTTTGATAAGAAATATCTCAGATTTAATCGTATTTTCTRCATATTTTTAAAAGGTGTTTTTTTAGATTGGAAATTTTAGACAATGAAGAAAGGATGAAACTCCTACACAGTGGAAGAGAGAAAGAATACAGTCAATATAAGCATTACCAAATGCAAGAATGTGATTCTTAAGTATCTGAGTAACAAGGGAACATGAAGTCCTGTGAACCTGTGAACAAGGCATTATTCTAAAAGATCCATAGATAAATTTGGACACACAGAGATAATGCTTGAAACCATTTCTGCTAATTTGACTAGGGTGTCTTAGAACTATATGTATATTCAAAACATGGCAAATTCAGAGCTGTCACTGAAGTCAGTGGGAGTTTTCAGTGCCTTAGAAACAAAAGATCAGCCTCATTCTTCCTTCAAACTTTTTCTGCAAAATGAACTGAACAAAACAATTCCACTAGAATCTTCCCTATAACTACTTTCATTTTCATACAGGCCAGTAGGTCTTTCTGATTCAAAGATGTTATGAATCTACAGTTTCTACTTAACTTTCCAATGAGTATATAGTTTGCAGTTTACAGAATATAGTTTACAATTTACAATTCCAGTTTACAAAACAGTAAACCTCTTAAAGCTAATTTAATTGCAAATATAAGTACCCTATGTTCAGTAGCTTTTCCACTGCATGTCAAGTATTTAGTTTATTGTAACATTTATAGAATATTGTAATATTTACAATGTACTTTTCAACTTTTTTGCTTGGCTTATACAGATTAATCCACTCTTAGGGAACTCTGCCCATATAGAATACGCAGAATAAGAAAGGTGAAAACCTGGATTCTTTTTCTCTTGAGAAAAACATCTTGAATTGCTTGCTGTTCCAAAGAATTGCATTTCATATGCATAAAGTATATGTACTATCAGATGTGACTATATATATATATACACACAAGTTCTTGAAGTATATTGAATATATCCTGCTTCATGACTAACACTCTCATGAAGCTACAGAAAAATAGAACTTTCAAGCACATGGTTCTCACCAGATCAGACCTCTAAGTCTTTTAGACAGGTATTCAGGTCATAATGCAGATATATTTTGATAATTATGAGTAAAAGACAGCTTTTTTCTTTAAAAGATCATTTCAGAATAAGATAATATATTTTATTTAGTTATCTTTTGAGGAGACATATTGTTTGTTAAAGCTAAGTTATGAAACTGACATTTTGCCCAGTTTTTCATAAGCTAAATAAGGACCCAACTCTTCACCACCACCACTCTCGGGTACGGTGATGAACCCAGAACATTTTTTTTAACAGAGCAAAGAAATCCCAATTTAAACATAACTATGAATTATTAAGTAGCACTTGTATAGCATATGCCATTTTCTGAGAGTGGTTCCAAATTACATAAATCACTTATTTGAACAGTATCTTTTGTTCTACCAATTCTGTTTTCACTGTGTTGGTGTAATCATAACACAATCCTGTATTCAGTTAGCTTAACAATTCCATATGTCAAGTCCTACAACAGGTAACACTAATTATGGATAGAATGCTTTTGGCAGCTGTATTTAACACATCTCTAAGCATAAAACTTAATTAACCTGCACTTGGATACTTGGCACTTATTAATAAAAGCAATATACATTATATACATCATTCTAGACATGTTTCAGTCTAACTTTAAGAAAATTCTACATATTTCAATCTTGCAAATTCTGCTTTATCTGTCAATGTCACCCAGAAGAATTGAGAGGGTAGTAAGAAATGGAGTAGGGAGCTCATACGAACAAATTGAATTTCTAATTTAAAACTGGAATCAAAACCATTATTCAATGCTATATTATTTTATTCTTTTGAAGAAGGGCAAAACCTTTCAGCTTCTGACTAAATTTTACATAGTTTTCTACTTCCCCTCCCTACTGACAACTAGATCAGTTGAGACAATTTCTCTCCATTAAAGGTTTTACACTTGACACTGTAATGTAGCCACTGTTCAAATTACCCATTAGGGGAACACTTTAATTCAAGGTAAAACAGAAGGATTGGCCAACCTGGTAAGGAGGGCTTTAAACTAGGAAAGATGGGGGAAGGGGAGAGTTATAGTGACAGGGTAGTTGGCAAAAGACTGCTCAAGTCAGGATGCCTCCAACAGGTGAATGCAGCCAGGGAAGTGCGCATGGGATGTGGCTATGGAGGATCCTCTGGTATCCCTCCTGGGAAACCTGCATGCTCGATCACCTCTCTGAAATGCCTGTACACCAATACACGCAGCTTGGGGAACAAACAGGAAGAACTAGAGATACGTGTGCGGTCGCAGGGCCATGATCTCATTGCCATTACAGAGACATGGTGGAATAGCCCACATGACTGGAGTGCTGTCATGGACGGCTACGTGCTTTTTAGGAAAGACAGGCCAGGAAAGCGAGGTGGTGGAGTTGCTCTTTATGTGAGAGAGCAACTGGAATGTATTGAGCTGTGCCTAGGGGTGGATGAAGAGTGAGTCGAGAGCTTATGGGTAAGGATCAAAGGGCAGGCTAGCAT
>NW_020450860.1:3136978-3350978 GCF_003343035.1 Apteryx rowi
CTGGATGCAATCCTGTGCAATGTGCTCTAGGTGACCCTGCTTGAGCAGGGGGGTTGGACTAGATGATCTCCAGAGGTCCCTTCCAACCTCAGCGATTCTGTGATTCTGTGATTTGCATTTATCACTTTGGTTAAATATTGTTCTTGTTCTTCCTCTCTTTCTATGCACCATGTTCCTCGCTCTATCTGATTCCAGCTCAGTCAAGCAAACAAAAGATTGTTATGTTTTTTTCTGATAGTAAACTAAACTAAAAATATGTGCAAAACTTTTATAAGAGCTTTGTAGGTAGAAAAGAAAAACTAAGCACAAGTAATTTATTGTGAGGTCTGATTAGGGAAGCATCAAATTTTATCAGCTGTTATGACAGATCAGAGGGCATGAAATGTGTACAGAGCATGAAATAAACACAGACAGGAGACTAACTAATACAATGGTAAGAAAACTGGTGTTTCTTAAGAGCTGACCAACTGCAGCTTCCACAAGAGATGCTAGGGGTGATTGGCATCTGCAAAAGGCCTGAAAGAAAATTTAAAGAGGAGAGAATGACTGTCATTAATATACAGAGAGCTATATGTATATTCTTCATGTAAGTATTAAAACCAGAATTTATATTCTCCCTAATGGCATATTAGATGACCTAACTTTGCCACATGGATACCTCAGGCAACTGAGCTGTTTGTTTGCCTCTGAAAACTGATTCTGATTAAGACATGAATATAGAAGCATGACTTAGCATCTGAAGATTAGAGCTACCAAAATCTTATTTCTTTGAATTTGCTTTCTCTCAATTCTGCCTCGGAGAAGTAATTTCTTTTCTGTTTGCTATTAGTTACACAAGGCCATATTTTTGCTACTAGCACCTGGAAAGAGACAGTTAACCTGGCACCTCTTGCTGGGAGCAAACAGTGGTTTCACCATGCTAAAAAGTYTTGGGTTTTGTTTTTTTTTTTTTTAAGTGTATCTTAAAAACAAATGAACAAAACTAAAGTATTTGATACTACAACCATGTGCCACAAGGAAATAATAAAATGAAATAATGCTTTTTAGTGGTAATGAATTCCATTATTAGTGATTAAACACACCAAAATACGCATTGTCTTACAGAGATCATGTGTTAATAGAGACTTAAGAGAAGAAGTATCATCCTAGGCAAATAAAATATATATAATGATTGTACAGGATATCTGCGTATGAAAAATTTTATCTGTCGTACTATGGATGGTCTAGCTGTCAGGTTGTTAACCTAGAATTTGAGATACTTTGGATATACCACAGACTTCTTTTCCTTGTTCTGCAAGTCACTTAGGTCAGATGCTGAACATATTTGGGTGATTAATTCCCATTGATTTCAATATAAGTTTGGCATTAAGTATCTAGGTCTTCATCTCTTTATGACTCATATTCTCTGTGAAGTAGGGATAATATCTGTTTCCTTTTTCCTATGAATGTGATAAGAGTTAATGCATTTCTGACCATAAACATTCCCATCCCTGGAAACAGAGGTCATAGAAGTAGGTTTGGCAGGATCCTAGGATAGGCAAGCTCTCCATGAAAGACCATGCTACAGCTATATGGAATATGGTTTCTTGGTTGCAATTCAGAAGACATACCTCATCCCAAGTGAACTTACTAAACATTTTCCAGTTTTTCTGTAAAAGGAGAGATCCAAATATTAGATCATATATATTCTCCAGTTTCTTTCAAAAGGGAATTCAGGTAAAGGAAATTAATAATATTTTGGGGTCTGAAATACAAACCYCAAATACACACTGTCCACAAAGCCTGCTCCTATTTTCTTTTTGGCCAGAAGAATCTTATTGACATGAGGGTATATATTCAATAATGATGTTAAAGTCAAGCTCTACCATTGCATTAAATTACATTTGTGTAATTTTTGTTAAAATAAATCACTGTATAAATTTAACAAGCAGTACAATAAGCAGGATCATGTCTACTTTTGTCTCTCATACAAAACTGATTACAATGTTGATTTATAAGAAATTATAAAGAAAACAAGTTCTGCACACCCTAAAATTACTTGTGTGGGAGTGCAATCATTATACAATATCACACATATCCCACACTGCACTGCTGTTTATCAATGCTATTGTGAGACTAGTAAGAGCAGGTATAAAGGGAATGGTATAATTGGAAAAAATGCAAATATATTACAGTTATTTCATCTGTTTGCTAAAAGGAAAATGTTTTTTAAAGCACTAGAAGCTTATCTGCAGTCTACTAGAAACTGGGATGTGAGCAAGAAATTATCTTAGAAAAAAGTTTCATAATCATTTAAAGGGCAAATGTAAGATATGAGATTGACTCCTGCTTATTGGATAATTGTTTTCTATGCCATACCTATTTTTTCCTTTCCTAATCCTCTTAGTAACTTGATAGCTATATCAATAGTTGGTAAAATAAACTTCTGCAAAAAAAATGTAATATTGATATCAGATTTTAAAGTGAAAGACATTTTTCTTTTATAAAGTGTCATCCTTTAGACAAAAATAGTGGTGAGATGATAGCCACTAAAAACACTCATCCAGCCAAAGGTCAGCTAGAGCCTCAATGTTCAGAGACACTCATGTTCTTATGGGATACCTGGAATCTTTTAGTATGGAACGTTCCTTCAGCCTTGGTCTTGAATCTCTTTAAGTTAATTTATCCTATTGTGAAAATAAAATTGTTATATCAGTAGTAATAAGCCACAAGTCTTATTAACTATGACAGCCAAAAAGACATCAAGCCAYAAATATTCAAAAATAGCAAAACACTTTAGGAACAATAGAAAAAAAAAAATCAGAAGCCTCATTTTTTCCCAGAATTAACTGAGAATCTCAAGGTAATAGATAGTAGTGTAATGCACTAGATGGTTGATTTTATTGCTTTTGACCCAATAGTTTTAAGATAAGACTTTCCTTTTGCCAATACATTGCAGTGGGCACTTTTTCCCTCTTGTTTCATTATCATTTCAAGGTCTCCTTTGATTTTTATGTGGGCAGAATGAAGTACCTTCATGGAGTTCAGGCAGATCATAGAACAGTATCAATGACAAAAAAAGTGTCCTTTACAGGTACTGTCCCTTATGTAACTGTATGCATGGAGAATTGCACAGCATATGAAAGGGCTGTCTTTCAGTAAGCTCTCTTTCAGATTGCAACCATTACTTGCAGATTTCACAGATTATATTTGCAATACACAAAGAAGAAAATCTGACCAGACAACACAGACAGCTAAAATTCTATGCTACCTTATTTTCAGCAAATTCTCTATGAAGTGAAATATTACCACTAAACACTGAAAGATATCTTCATGAGTCAATTACAAAAGAAGCACTTCCAATGAAATTTCTGGGAGACGAATAAGATAATTTCCAAGTTGTAAACTTCACTATTGCTACATTCTTTTTTAATTGGTTTTGCTTTGCTTTCGATTGTTTTGATTTTTGCTTTTCAATTAGTATCCTCAGCAAGGTGTGAACACAGACAGCCTTGTTATTCTGTTTCTCTGCTGCAGCAAGAACATCCGTACATTTTTATTTTGAGGATGCTACTTGGATAGCTTACTGGATTATTTAACTCAAAGGCTGCTGTCAAAAGCCTTTCCTCCAAGCAGAAACTAGACACATAGACACTATGAAGTAGTGTAAAAGTCCATTGAAATTGAAGGAGTTAGACCTGTTTATACCAACTGAGAATTTGTATTCCTGTAAAGCAGGGAGGCTCCTCTTGGTCTTATCTTTATTGATACCTCAAAGTTATACATAAAATAAAATCTATAATCTAAGAGAAACATTCCCTAGGACTTTTTCCTTGGAAAGACCTTTGTGTTCCAAATAGCAGTTTCTTCTGCTCAAAGAATCATTCCCCTCATCCACATTCAGGTTAAAGTCAACAAACTACACAGCACGATCAGTCTGAGAATATAAATTTACCATATCTGTGCATTAACGGTACAGATCAATAGAAGAAGCATACAATAAGTCCAAGAAGAGAATGGAAACGTAGCTTAAACACCCTTGAAATCTCTAATGCCTTTCATTTACAAACCATTTATCTGAAAAGATGGATATATAACCTATGTGTGAAATTCTATATGGATGATTTTACAACACTATGCATACACTTTAGAAAATTAAAGAAAAAATAATAAATTTAATTTAAGCTGCAAACAGAATTTAAGCAGACTTCATAATAATTTCCTAAATTATTATCTGGCAAAGCACAGGCAATAACATCCGTCCTTTTAACATAAGAAAAATGGAGTTTTTAATATGTCTGGAACCATCACTTAAAGAAAATAACTCTGTCCACATCATTCTTAATCATAATATGGAATCTGACTAAAGCAAAAAGAACCCCRTTTTTAAAATCACTAACACCTGTTTGCCTCTTTTCAAATACAGATGCACCTCAGCCTTTCCTGAACTGAGAACTGAAAGGATTGCAGCACTTTGCTTTGACCATTGGCCATTGGAAGTAGATCGTAGATATCTAGATTCCACTAGATATGCTTCATAGCTCCCCTTAGAAGTCAAAGAATCAGCATATGTCGTGTGGCATAGTGACATATATTTAGTAGATGACCTTTGTTTTGAAGTCTGTATTTGCCAGCTGGCCAGGCAAATTATTTTAGGTGTCAGGAAGAAGAGGAGAAATACCAATAAATATTTTGTTCTGTAGTAATTTTTTAGGCTGCTAATTTAAGAAATGAATACACACTGTTTAATTTGGGAAGCTTCATTGATCCATATTTGTAAGCAAGTTAAAAGAATTTGAAGATGCAGAAAGATTAACAACAACCAAAAAATTCCCCCACTTCACTGCATGCCATCTGCAAGAGCAAATTTCCAACCCTTAGGTGCAGTGAACAATCTTTAGTGGCAACAGGTAATTCAGTCTTTGATTCAAAAGCTCGAAACCCTATGCTAACAATAACAATTTTCAGAGGTAATAGTGATGATGAGAGCAGAGAGTTCATGGTTTTAACATGTATTAAATCTCAATTTAACAGAAGCCTTGCAACATTCCAGTGGTAAWCATAATTTTGTTAGTCTTCCAGTTTTACCAAATGAAAACTATGAATCAGTGTTCCTTCAACCTTATTTTTATAAATATGTTAAAAACATTGTAGTCTAATGATCTCTCTTTAAAACTATTGTCTGCAGCACTAATTTGTATTCTAATACCTATTGTCAGATGGTATTGATCTCAACTATTGAGTAGCGATTTTGAAACATGCATTCAAGAGTAACACCTCAAGTAAGCAACCCTTTCTTTCATATCCAGATATTTTATCATGTGAGCAGAAAAAAGAAAATAAACAAAATAATCTGCAATTCCCATGTAGAACATGAGAACTAACATATACCACTATGAGATTTTGCTGATGCTAAGGTAAGAGGGAATGAGTTCCTCTAGTCAAATTGCACTCTTAATTTATCTAGAAACCCCTGGCCTTCAAGCTGAGAAGAAGATGGAACAATTTTGCTTCTTATACATTAACATTCTTCCTGTGACCTTTGCCTTTGGCTGAATAATTACAGTGGCTTTGACAAATATGGGTTAAGCAGTGTGGCCATGCCAACACCATGTCCTTCTCTTTTCAAACATTCTACTGATTCCAGAGACTGTGGGCTTAGAATGTTCTTTCCCCCAAGCCAATCTACTGTTGGGTTTCTTTCAACCTCAAAGTTATGTTAACTGCTATGGATCGCACTTTATATGACCAAGTAGAAATATTGATAATAAATGCATTTCCACTTCCTTTTCAGTTCCTGCCTGTTCCATTTTGTTTAGCTGTATAAGAACAACTGTGGAAAGATCAAGTGACTTTTACCTATTTGTTTTAGCTTTTGCTTAGCTTTATGTAGTTATGTAGTTAAATGCTTATTGTTACACACATATATATTTCTGTAAGAAAAAGTAATAACAAATAGTTACTCTGTGCAGAATGAACTATGTCCCTAGAATAAAATGCAACATAGACAACAGGCATGGGATGACAGCAGAAACCTTGAAAATACAATCACAGGATGATATTGGAGACCCCAGGGCTATAAGCAACTCACTAGTGGTCAATAACTGGTCATCAGAAGAATGCAGCTGGGCAAAAACAGATTTAGGGATAACAAAGAGGAAAAAAACAAGTGTCCAATATATGTAAAACAAGTAAATTTGGTTGTAACATGGGGTTTCAGACCAATGAAGAGCAAGGTATAGAACATGTTAGTAAATACATACAAAAGACCCCAAGCAGAACCTACAGTGATAAGGAAGAAACCATCAACATTAACATCACAGTCATCCCAGCAAAGGTCTCAGGACACTTATGACTTTTTATACTCTGTGCCAACTCCCCAGCTGAAGCCACTGGCCTTAGGACCTAGAGGGAAAGTGAGCTAATATCAGAGAAAGTGGTAGATACTACAACATTTGTGTATATTAATTTTAACTGTATATAATTTGAACTATAATTATTAGCATCACTATAACTCGACTACTGTTTTTTTTTTATTAGAGTGCTAAGACTTCAGTTAGACTAATAATAAATTCTTGGCTTTGCACATCAGATGTGTTTCCTTCTTCCCATAGCAAGATTCTGTGTGTGAAATTGATGGAGAATTCAGGCAACCTATTCATTGACTGGATGCAACAAACTGGCAACACCAGAAAAGACTATTGATTATTCTTGAATAGACAGAAGTTCTGAACAAGCGTTTTATATAGTGCATAGCATAATGTGGGCCTAATCCTCATTTCCAGTCCCYTCCTGTTTTTATACATATTAATAATGTAGAATTAATTACTGTAGAATTACTGTAGAGTGTCCTGCATAAGCTGTTGTTCTGGAAAAATGTTACTTCCTGTAGCTGCGTTAGCAGTGCTCTGACCAGCATTACCAATAACAAAAAGATACAGAAAAGATTTGAAGAGAATGTTTCTATAGACTAAAAGCAGGTTATATTTACCTATACACGTATGTTTCCAGAAACATAAATAGTTCAGTCTGGTTTTCATGCAGGTTTTAAGGGAAAGAAGGTTATCATAATATGAAAGTAATTCATTTATTCACAAGAAAACATAATTATCATACAAGCAACAAGAACACAAATAATTCAGCATTTTCATATTTATAGTTAAACAAAGAAACCCATCTGCCAATGACAGAAGATTCAAGATGCAATTAATTTATTATAGAACAAAAGATATCATTCTGAAGATTTGAAAATCAGAAACAACGAGAGTAACAGAACTGATAATGACTCTAATGCATACTTTGATTGCTTTAGATAGAAATTCATTCCAGAAGAAAAACACAACTAAATGATAAGCTGTTCTACAAACTGTGGACCCACAGGAAGCCCGCTTTCCTATAGATTCCCTTCTTGTGATAAGATTTTTGATCTCTTATAACTTAAAAATAAAGCTTTCCTCCATTGTTGGAGAAAAGTAGCACAGCAGTTGGAGAACTGTTGGTTCACAGCAGCACCCTGCCTTGTAGATTCTTTGCTGCCTTATACAAATTTAGCCACTACTACAGACTTTCTGTAAACTACATGAATAATAGAAACTCTCTTCTCTATCTAACTGCCTATTTTCAATAAACCTATAGGAATTTAATATATTTAAGACTGTAGACACTCTGTTTCAGGTGACATTCACCCCTGGGCTAAACTGTGAGGGAAGGCTGTGAAAACAAACACGTGTAAAAATAAAATGACCAGTCAAACCTGATTTTCTTAGAATAACGAGGCTAAAAGATGTAAACAGGAACAGGTTTTGACTGCTTTGGTTACATTTGGTAAAAGTGAGTATGAATGAAATATGAATATTTGGTAAAATTTTTGTTCATTTCAATCATAAACAACTGGAGAATGACTATAGACATTGTAGTGAAATCACTGTGAATGAGCATAGACAATGAGCTAGAATATAATCAAGGCAATCTGCAAATAGAATTCAGCATTATGTTCAGTTTAGGACAAAGATATTTTACATATTTTCTTAAGGACCCTGGGAGAGTTTGAAAAGCCTAATTCACACCTGATGTATTTTCACTAGATTCAAATGAATCTAGTTATGGATTTGACTCTGAATGTTCTTGTTTCCGTAGTGTAAAATAGTTCTGGTTTCCATAAAGTAAAATATCAGCTAAATTGAATGAGAGAATCTACTATCATTTCTGCTTTGTTAGATAATACCAGATAAGTGGTCTGCAGGACAAAATTCTTCACAACTTAATCATATGATGGGGGTAAATAAAAGAAAAGAAGGTAAGCTGCAGGCCTTCACCTTACTGAGTGAAGTGCAAACAATAAAAGAATTTAATGAAAGATGAAAAATGATGAATATAGTTTCTACACATAAATAACAGACTGCTTTTGGTGGAGATAACAAAAATGTCAATAAAGGGCAAAAATACAAAGCATTAAGCAGTTACCAGGTGACTTCAGGTGAAGTCAATATCAACGTGCAGTGAACTGAGAGGTATGTATTGATTAAAACCAACCACAACCTTAGGAAATAGTGCATCTAAATGCTGACCATGGCTAACAGTCAAGAGGCATTTTTGCACATATACTCTTACTCAGTAGCTGGCAAGTTCTGTGTTGAATAAGTGGATAAGCAATAGGTTCTTATTGCTTATCATTGCATATTTCATGACAGTTCTGCAAACCATTTGTTTTAGATTAAGATAAAGTAAAACAGAAGGCATGGTTTTATGAATCAGAAAACTCTAGAAATACAATTTCACATAACCAAATTCTTTGTAAAATTTCAGAATAACATATGAGAGAACAATCCATTTCTTTGAAAGAGCACACCTAATAGTTCTTTTCCTCTGTGAAGCCTGGGGATTGATAGTTTTCGCAGCTTCCACACTGCTGTTATAGTTATTAATGGGAGAAAATCAGCGTCTCAGGGATATGGGTACTAAAGCTTTCTGGTCAAAATCAAAGCCTGAAGCTCATATAGGAAACTAATGTGCAGAAAATTCATTACACTCAATGGACATATTTATATTCAGATCAAAAACATATTGCTTACAAAGGTAGTTGCCGCCTTCACTTGTTTCCATCTCTGAATTATCTTACAGTTTAATTTTAGTTGTGTAATCTAGTTTGAAACCTATTCAGTATAATATGCATCATACAAGGAAACACAGATGTGGATTTCAGGTTTTTAATGGAGTCTATACATTTAACATGCAGAATGAATACATTATTATTTGCAGCAACACAGTAGCCTCATCTACCATCATGTCCTACAACTGATTAGGTTGCACAGCGTGCTGATAGCAGCTGCTGATTTGTAATGTAACAGAATCTATCTGTGAAAGAATTCTGTAGTCTCAGGCAAGCAACACTGCAGTTYCCACATTTTTGCTTTGTTGTTTCTGATGCTAAACTTTAATAGAGAATATGTGCTCTGAATATAGAAATTTCAGAAGAATCTACAATACTCTGCATGGATTTCCCAAAATAATTTCCTAAACATATATCCCAGATTTCAGCACATACTTTAATTTACAAAGTTTTGTGGAATRAAAAGTTTTGACACTATCAATTTCAACCTGACATTTCAAAGTATAATTAGATTTCAACAGTAAGCACATATAAATTTCCCCCAAAAGATGTTTAGAAAGTATTCATTTAAGTTGCTAATTTCCTCATAGGCTTTGCCATTTCCAGTGTACCAGACTCTCAGAAGAAAAACATTGTTTGGAAATGTTTGGTCAGCTTCAGTAACATGCTATGAACACAGGAAGAGATGCTAAGTCGCATATTTGCACCTACATCTGAAGATTCATTTTAAATATATACTCTCTAGACCCTTTTCTAACTGGCCACATCCCAGAGCACTGAGCAGATGGAATAAGATCATGGTAAATAGCAGATGAACATCTATCTCTATCCCAGACAAAACCTGACATATGCTTTTAGCTTAACCTTTAGTTCAAAAGTTTTACTCACAATTTCAAAACTGAAAATTCAATTCAAAAGTCAATCTGTACTACAAATCTATTTGCATTTTTCAGTGGCACTAGTCTTAAATAATGGTAAAAGTTGGGTGTATGTTTCTATGCCCTGGCTGATATATGCATTAATGGCCTACTCTCACAACAGACTACTGGAAACTGTCATGATAAATCAACTGTGCAAATAAAAAATCAACTGAGCCATTTTTTCCTAAACTGTGAGGACTGGCCATTTAGATAGATGATCAGCTTTTAATGTTTGAGGTAGAGAGGAGAAACATAACTCTTGAAAAAGATACTTCAGCATTACTACCAAAACGGAAGATCTATTTGTACTAATATTTTAAATATATTCTTTTACATTTTAAATCGAAGGCAGTGTTGGTATACTGTTTATACTGTACAACCGACTTTGATACCATTCATGCTGAGAGATGATCTCCCACTGATAACACTGGTTATGAAGATGATGCAGAAAATTTAGTTTTAGAGGAAGATAACTCAGTTTCTCTTTCTTAATTAACTTTATTTACCCAGTATGCAAACATATTGTCAAATCTTGGGAATGATAGTGTAGAAGCTCCTTCTGCCTTTATGATACAAAGTGCAAAATTCTGCCACTGTCTTAAGGCAATGCTTGTCAGTCCAATTTAACGGTTGTCAATATCTTTCAGCTGACCTGGAAGTCCACAGTTCCATTCAAAGAGGCATCTCATACAGCAAGTTATGACAAGAAATGTTACATATGTACTCCCAGGGGCTCCCCCCTTTCCTCCCTCCCCCTTTCCCTCCCCCCCACCCAAATCATTCGCTTTTTAATCTAGAAAATTTAATGTAGCTTCAGGTCCCTTAAGTTCTAACAAAATACTATGATTTTTCAATCTTAGTGAACAAAACTAAAATTATTTGAAATTCTGTGGACATTGGATATTTATAATTTGTCGTAAACCAGATAGATAAAAACATTAGAAGAATGACAGTATGGGGGCTTGTGGTTTTACAACCATCCAAGTGTATGTTTTTACCTTTTTTAGTTTTTTTTTTCCAAGAAACTGGGAAACTTTAGTTAGTGTAAGTGGTGGCTTCCTCTTTTGATTTTTAAGATACAGCTACTAGCTTATCTTACTCTTTGTGATTGACTTTTTCCCCTATTTTCATTCTCTATGATGTCTTCACCAAATGGTGAGGAGTATTTCCTTTATTTTTTTCCCATTTGTGAATTGTTTTTTAAACATATAGCTATTCACAATTTTTATTTCCCATTTGGTGCACATAGACATTTCACCACTGCACGAATCAAGATTTTGCAACTGCTGAAGTATATCCTGAACAATCTCTCAGTTATTGAACTGACTGGATTAATAAACCCTTCCAAACATTTATATAGCATGTTTGTTAGATGCACTTCTTATCGCCTTGAGGATTGCATGTCTACCAGTCAAAATAATTATGAAGAGGGGCAATATAAATATTGTGCTACCACAAGACTACTAGTGAGAGTCTTTTAGAATAGAAGATCTACTTATCCCAATAAAAAAAGAGAGCTAAGTTAGGTGAGTACTTGATAGGCTTTTCTCTGACTTTTTGAGCTGGATTTTCTCTTAATTTTCAGTAGCACTACTCACCAGTAACAAATTAAAAACTTGTGCACATATTTGCAAGACTGGGGCCTAAGGATGTGCATCAACTATTCAAATAGGAAAAGGTATTCCTTTTTTTTTTTTATGTTGCAATATTAGTGCTTATTTTTAGTAAGCCTTCTAATTTGTGTATCACTGCATGGAAATGGGTGCTGAAAAAATTCTCTGTGTTATAATAATGAAAGAGAAATTATAATTATTGTAGTTTAACACAGTACTAAAATAATTAGCATTCAGTATTGTTGACAGTCTGATGTTTCTGATGGTAGCCTTCAAGATATCTATGTATTTCTTTGGGACTGTCCTATGTTTTGAATACTATTAAAATACTTATTAATCCATCTGAAATGCTGAACTAATTCCAGTTAGTGCAAGATAGATTAAAAAAAGCATTTTGTGGGCAACTGGGAGACAACTCTGGGCATGCACTGTTTTAAGCCAGCTGAGTCTGGCACAGGGGTATTTCGCTTGATTCTCCTGAGAACAAAAGACCCAGCTGTGCTGCTCATATAGCACTTTCTGCCAGATGATCCAAAAGAGTGGCAATTCCAGAGAGACTGGATGCTTGCCTTCTCCTTGACTATGAAGTATTAAAGTTATATCATGTCTATTCCAACACAAGGTGTCTCTTCTTATCGCCACTTATTATTTGCTATCAAGAAACAACTGGACCATATTTCTAAAAGGAATTATTAGAGAGATATAAGATGCTTTTTTTACCATTATTGTTTTTCTCTCCTTTTCTGTATCTTCCTAATGGTAGTACAAATTGTGCAAGGGAAAAGGGCAATTAGTCACTTCACTGTTGTGCTGTTCCTGACCAAAAGACCTACTCTCTTCATTCTTTCTCCATTTCCCCAGTAAAAATATTTTAAAACCACTGGAGACAAAAAGAACACAGGTTCTTTGTGAACCTTGACAATATTTATCTGAATTTGAAATTTTTATGTGGTGCCATAAAAACCAGGTGAGCTTGAGGCCTTTCTTTTCAAAAGCTAAAACTATTTGAAAGTAGTAATGTGCAAGTAAGTCAATTCAAGGGCCAAAAAATTGTTTTGGATAAAACCAAATRAAAGAAAAAAAATCCTCAACAAATGAAAAGAAACCAGGTCAACTCAAGCTTTCCATGTGAACCTGAATGAAAAATGTATTTTGGGCACCTGTAAGAAAAGAAAATAAAGGACTAGATTAATAAAATTGGTAATGATGGCATTTCCTTTCTATCCAACAGCTTACTTATTAGAGCTATTTCCCAGACTGTAGGAGAGCCAGCCTCAGTTCAGACCACTGCCTGCACACAGGCAGAGCTCACATTAACTACTTCCAGAAAAAAATGCCCTAGGTGGGCTGTTGAGGCATGCTTTTTTTATTCTCTTATACAGAGCTATTCCACCCTGCATAAATCTTTAAGACTTGGAAAGGAGACTGATAACTACATGCCCTATTTTCCCAGGTGAGTGTTCCAGCCACCAAGGTAGTGACTTATATTCTCTCTCTGGCTCGGGGATTATATAAATATTTTATACAAATATATTTGCTGGCTCCAGCCATAAGACTTCAGAAAAAACCATTTCAAATTACTTCCAGCTTCTTTGGCTGGGTAGTAGAAGATACACATAAAAATCCACTCTCCACCTGATTCAGAATGGGGATTTGGACAAAGGATTTTGATGGGGAATAACTCTCTAGCCTCCTGAGAACTGAATTTAGGTCTCTTGCATCTTGGGTGAGTGCTATTACTACTGAGCTTCCAGACAAAAAGAGAGTAAAAATGGTATCTCTTTTTCTAAAACTCTATGACTCTAAACTAAAAAATAGCTTTCAGTTGAAACTGTTAGTGAATTTGGYTTATATATTTTGGGACAATGGGAAGATTTTCTCAAATTTTAATGCTTCTCCTTCTCAGTTCAAGTGAAAGAAAAAAAAAAGGTCTTTGATTTAGTTTGCCACTCTAAAGGATCACATTTTGTCCATAACCGTATGGAAACTATGCTGAGCAACTTTTTCCAATTTTCTTGTGTTCTACTTCTTTCCGACTCTTCTTTTTCTTTGCTCTGCCCAGAATTTCTTCTGGGAGCAAAAAGTACAGTGATACAAGCTCAGGTCTGGACAGGCTGGAGAGATGGGCAGAGAGGAACGTCACAAAGTTCAATAAAGGGAAGTGCAGAGTCCTGCACCTAGGGAGGAATAACCCCATGCACCAGTACTGGCTGGGGGCTGGCCTGCTGGAAAGCAGCTCTGCGGAAAAGGACTTGGGGGTCCTGGTGGACTACAGACTGACCATGAGGCAGCAATGGGCCCTTGTGGCCAAGAAGGCCAATGGTATCCTGGGCTGCATYAGGAAGAGTGTTGCCAGCAGGTCGAGGGAGGTGATTCTCCCCCTCTACTCAGCCCTCGTGAGGCCACATCTGGAGTACTGCATCCAGTTCTGGGCTCCCCAGTACAAGAGAGACATGGCACTACTGGAGAGAGTCCAGCGAAGGGCTACAAAGACGGTTAGGGGACTGCAGCATCTCTCTTATGGGGAAAGCCTGAGAGAGCTGGGCCTGTTCAGCCTGGAAAACAGAAGACTGAGGGGAGATCTTATCAAGGTATATAAGTATCTGAAGGGAGGGTGTAAAGAGGATGGGGCCAGACTCTGCTCAGTGGTGCCCAGTGATAGGATGAGAGGCAATGGGAACAAACTGAAACACAGGAAATTCTGTTTGAACATGAGAAAAAACTTCTTTACTGTGAGGGTGGTTGAACACTAGAACAGGTTGCCCAGAGAGGTTGTGGAGTCTCCTCCCTTGGAGATATTCAGAAGCCATCTGGACAGGGTCCTGTGCAATGTGCTCTAGGTGACGCTGCTCGAGCAGGGCGTTTGGACTAGATGATCTCCAGAGGTCCCTTCCAACCTCAACCATTCTGTGAAGCATGCAGTCAGATAAGATCAACAACAGCTCTGCAAGGTAACAGCACTCTGTAAGGTAACTGGAAGTAAAGTGCTGGATCATAAATTTTTCTTCTCACACAGACAGTAGGGAAGTGATGTAAAAGTTTCTGCAGGATGTTTATGCTGTAAAAATGGAGTCAAAATGACATCCTTGAATTCTGGTTTATATCTTCTCAGTGACAAACAAATCAAAATTTTCCTCAGCTTGCATATAGAACTAATGAAATATCTAAAGGTCAAGTTGTATTCTTTTTGGCTTGTGCATCTCTTCTATTAAATATTATGTAAGACAAACTCTGCCTGAGTTTATACTTTGTAATGCCATTGAAGAAAGCTGCCCAGAAATAGTTGTGTACAAAACTGAGCCCTAAATTTGGACTTTTACTGGTGAAAATGGTAGACTGTCTGAGATCTTCCCTATTCTTTTCTAGTTCTGCTAACCTTGCAGAGCTTGAAAATTTTTCATTTCCTTTAGGATTGCAAAAAATATAGCTGGTACAAAAGCTATAATTTTGTTTTCATATTTTCTGTGATATTTTCTTTCATTTTATATTATGCAATAGAGATGATGTTGTAGAAGCTTTATTTTAAAAAGTAAAATTTATTAACGGAACACAAGTTTTCATTGGAATTAGTAAGTCAAATGGTTTTCTACTTAAACAATATAGGTCCCTAAATGTAGGTATCCAGTGCCGTATTAGATGCCCTGTGGTACCGAGTTGCAGGAACAGATCTTGCAGATCTGAAATAGAACATACAAGAAACCCATGCCCTTTTGGAGCAGGGGGTGGAAGGAAGATGAGATACCCTATGGTTTCTGAAGTGTTGGTAGGCAGCTGTATTCAGGCATCTGAATCGTTCCATTTCTGTCCTTATACTTCAGCCTTGATACCAAATGATGTGCATAAGAAACTAATCACTGGAAAAACAACCCAACAATATCTATTAAAAAACAAGACAGCATTAAAAACAGATGGTTAAGCACTGAATTTTCAACAGAGTCCAAATTTCTAAACCATGTTCCTGTGGAAGGAGGAAAAAAAAAATCCGCGTGTAGAACTCAGAAGCACATGTTCACAGTAATGTTGAAGTACCACTGTCRATGTGTGCATATGTATATATATATTTTATATATACACACATTTTATACACACACACAYATATATATATGAGACCATGGGTGTATTTCTCATGTGCTAAGTCACAGACAAGTTTATATATTGATTATGTGAATGGACTTGCATGCTATTTTGACTTTATGTAGGGAAACTAGCTTTAGGAACCGCATATTTTCATTTAGAGTCCAATGTCTATCTACGTTCTATATGCACTATGTTTATAAATATAAAACTGTGTTTTGAGAACAAACACATTCTTGTATAGTTTAAAGCAAAATGTCAGAAACCTAGAATTTCATTATTTAGAATGGAAGGGTGGTAGTTATGATCAGGGGGAAAAAGTCCTTGTCCTACTATTGCCTATTACCACAGGTAGCTGTGTGAAAGCTACAAAAAGGTTTACAGAGTATGCGGCTAGCAGTGCAGCATGCCTAATATAAAATACAGATCTGAAGAGCTGCATCTTTAGGCCAGTCTAAGACTTCACGCTATTGGAAGTGAGAAAGAGTTTTGACTGAACTCAAAAGATCTTTTGCTAAAAGCGTGGGTTTTTTTTTTTTTTTTTTTTTTTTTAAAATCAATTCCCTTCAGCTCAAGATGAAGGTAAGGTATAACATATGCTGTACGCATCATATGTTTGCCTGCATACCCATGCATATTGTCGCTTTGTGTTATTTCCAGGAATCTCTTGAGCACGTGGGAAGTAGAGTTTCAGTGGGTTGGAAATTTATGCTTCAGTAAATGCATTGTCAATTTGGTAACCATCTGTAACTTAGAGAATTTTGTTTTATGCTGCAGCAATGAATAAAGTAAATTTTAGATTTAAAAACAGGCCAAATAAATAGCATTCTGCAAGTCCTATGTTTGATAGGTTAAATAAAACACAAGTATTAATTTGTCATCAAGGTAAATTTCCCATGAATTCTCTTACTTTGGGAAAGCACATCCCAACACAGTTTCTACAACAGAAGTATTAACATCTGCAGACCAGTGAAACTTAACCTTTAAAAGAACATATACACTAAGGGAAAGCAAACCTTTCAGGAGCACCAGGGTGAAGCAGCTAGTTGGCTTGGTGCTATATTCTGGAGACAATCAAATTTTCAGTGCTAGTCAGTTAGTACACAAGCACACATTCTATTGAATGCTTATTGAATATTAAGCATGACAATTAAATGACAGGGAATTACAGCTTCAAAAGTAAGACTTCCAGAGAGCTATTAGGYCTGGTTAGAAACAGTTTTTTTCAGTACAAAAAGCATTTCCAGCCTTATATAAAAAACTGCTACCTAGCGTTCAAGACAAACATCTCTGAGGAGCCACCATTCTTGATGATGATTTACTGAAAACACTGAAAACTTAGGTAAGCATGGTGACCTTATTCTGGGGCAATTTAAGATCAGTTTTCTTCCTTCCTTCACTATAATCTAATAAGAAGATTGTAGTATATTATTTACCTCTCTAGGAGCTACATTCACCCTCTTAAGAAATGTTTTTACAAGAGAGAAGCCTGTATCACTTTCTAAAATCTTTTCTGTAATACAGCAAAACATGGGAAACCCAGAAGAATGCAGTATTTCCTCAGCTGCATTTGCATAAACCGGAAAAATGTCTTCTATTAAATCATTTCTGTTATCTTTTTAATTTGCTCTCTCATAGGCAGTATTTGAAAACTAGTTTTTGAGATGGATGCTAATGAACTTCCAGAAAATTAAAATAAAACTATAGTGAATAGAGTTAAATTTCAGTCACCTAGCTCTAGGGGGTTTGTACCACTTTAACTATAATGACATTGTTAAAATGACACAATACAAAGCTGAAGAGATGCTGGAAATCCTAAGGAAACAGCTGATGTTGGAATTCAACAAAAGAGTTTGCCTTTTAGCCATTTACACTAAGCACAAATGTTTTATATTAATCATTTTATTTCTCACTTCATCAGTTTACAGTCAAATATATGAGATATCATATATGACTGTTTATTTAATCATCCACACATTAAAAGAAAAGCAGAACTGGCAAGAGTTAAAATATAGGTTAAACAATAACAATCAAAATACCAATCCCCTCCACCCCATCTGTACTCCATTCTAAGTTTTCTTTGTTACTGGGATACTCAAATCTAGTTGTTGAAATTCTATGCTTCTGTTTGTCCATCTGTAAAAATGGGCATACTACTTACCTTATGAGGCTACTCTGACAATTAAATATGCTTTGAACAAACCATTTTAAAGTGTCCTTTGTATCATTTTATTGTAAAAATTAATCTTTTAAGATTTATGTTACTCTTCAAAATCTGGTTCTTCTCCTTCAGAGGATTTTTTTGGTTTTAAGATTTTAAGGTATTGTTTATTTTAGAAAAAGGATGTAATACTGTAGTGTATTGTATTTAATTTCATAACTACAAGGCACAGAAAAAAAAAAACATTCAAAGAGCAGAAGGGGAAATGACACACTCTCAGTAGACGGCATTTATATTGTAACCTGCTTAGCTAAGATTCAAATAGAACAATATATTTCCCTTTTCCTTCTCCAAAGGTAGTACCTAATTTTAATTGGATGTGAAATCATGAAAAGATGCCAGAATAAAGAAACTTCAGAAGTACTGCAAGGTGAGTGCAATGTTCTTCAAATTAACATTATGTTTCATTAAAAAAAATAAATACAATTTTACCCATTTTGAAAAACACTACTTAAGAAATGTTAGAATTTTAAGTTACCTGCTGCATCAGGACAATCTTATAATTCTTATTGCTCTACAGATATGCTCTTATGAAAACTTGTCATATATTCTGTTATTTGTACGGCATTTTAAAACAATTTACTCAAACAGCAGATATATTTTGATGAAACAAGCTTAGGATTTTCCTAATTAGGTAGCTCTCCTTAGTTTTTCAAGAATTTTCAGCATTTTGTCTCAGTACCCATTACTTCAGCCAGGAAATCAGGCTGCCTAATATTACTACCAGAAAATACCTTTTTCATGAGGAAGCCTGTTATAAACTCCTAATTTGGACATATGCACTTTCCTTTTACATCCTGGAAAACTGCACCATAACGGCAGGTACTGCCATTTGTACTGGAAAACCATTTTAAAGGAGCGCCATGCTCTTAGGACTGCCTTCAATGTTACTCAGATTACTCAGACYGGTATTTGGCTTGAGTCCAGCTATATAGCCTAGTAAATATGATTTTTGCTGTTATTGGTAGATGGCAATAGACTTTGCAATGACCTGACACAGTGCATGGTCTCAGGACTCGTCTGGGCTTCCCTTGTCATGAGCTGGTTTTYGTCTAGTGGTCAACAGGCTATTGCTTAACCTCTTCTAGTCTAAGCACTCTGTTTAGATCAGGTAAAGGTCTGACAAACACTGAATGTCACACATTCACAGTTAAAAAAAAAAAAAAAAGCATTCTTAATGTAGATTTTGATACAATCTTCAGTTATGTAAATGCCCCCCTTTCTCACAGAAGTCTCTTTTATTCACTGGAAGGACAGTTATTCAAGCTATTCACTGCTTCTGCTATAGATTCGATTTGTGGCCTTGGCACTCTTTAATTCACACTGTGCAAACTCTGTACTAGATCTAAAATGATTAACATTTCCTCATGGCCATGCTTTATAAGCATCCATACATTTTTTCTGCAGAACACTGGTATGGAAAAAAGGGCTATTACCCAYGTTTTCCCTCAGGGTGCATCAATCAGATCATACAAAATCCAGTTCTCTATTCAGCTGAACAACCCCACTGAAAAAAAAAGAGGTCTGGATCTGGCCCACCAATTATTGAAATTAAGCAGACACATTTAAAATCATCTTCTCTTTTGTTGGTGTAATTTTGCATCACGTAAGTGCAGGTATACAATGTTAACAAGCATATAAACATTTACTTAACAAAATTTAGCTGTGGCATAAAATCTAGAGCAATTTTTATGAGCTAATGAGAAATCTAAATTCCCTGGATTTTACAGAAAGGCTAGTTTAGTCTTATTGGACTGAATTTCTGAATGAAATGGATTTTGTGAGCAGTGGGAAATTATATTTTCTCTAGCTTATCCCTTTTAATAGTTGCTGCTGTCTTTAGCACAGCCTCCCATTCCTTAATTCCTTTCAAATTTGTCTCACAAGAGCTCATTATACGTATGCCTAAAAAAAAAAAAAAAAAAAAAAAAAAAAAAAAAAAAAAANAAAAAAAAAAAAAAATCAAACAAAACTGACGAGCAGGTAAATAAAATAAATGTGTTCTATCATTTTGTGTACATTCCAGAAAAACTGATCAACTATTACAAGTAACAGCAGAAACCTTAACTGAGTATTTCAGTAATGACCATTAAAATTGCTAATTAACTGATCAAATAATTAACAGTGGCATGTAAATTACATCTGTATAACATTTATATTGTTAAATATGCATTATAGTTGTCRTAAACTATGGAGAAAAATGTAAGGATGCTAAAAAAAGGAAGCAATCAGATTTTAGTAYGCTTTATCTGCAAGATCACAGTCTACAATAATTAAATTAGGAAACAATTTGGTGTATAGTATTTTAATAGCTAATATTATTAATTTATGCTTAGCCAATGCATTATTAATTGTATTAACATAATTAATTGCATTAACATAATTAATCATATTAACAATATGAAAAAATCCCCAAGCAACTCAAAAGATAGTTATTATTATCAAATAAAACAATTTCTCCTTTTCAACTCCCGTTTGTATAATGCAAGAAACTGAAAGGGGAGAAGGTGAAGTGCATGTGTCTTTTCACATTTAGAATAAACTCGAGTTTTGCTTAACTTCCAGCAGTACAACATAGCTTTATTCACTCTCCATTAGTGAAAAGGTAAGATTATTCCTTCAGTGAGGTAAACTGTGAAGAGGATGAAGTAACACCAAACTTACTGAACCACATTATTTATATAATAGAAATTGTCTTACTTTACTGGTGTGGGCAACATTGTCAAGTCTTCTAAATTATTCAACATCTATGGTCAAAATGCCAAGTTCCTATGGAAAGTTTTGTGCTATTGTAAATAAATTCCTATCTTACCCAAACATGATTATTAAATTTGATGTATGATGGCTATGATTTTTCAAAAAGGTCTCACTCCAGCTTGCTTGGTCATGCTGGCTCCTTGTTTATGAATTGGTGTACTTAATGAATTTCTTTCTTATTTTCAGCAAACAGCTAAATTCTTGCATACATGCTGTTTCACCACTCAACACACACATTTATGATTTTCATTCAAAAAAAAGAAAGGTATATAGATGTTGGCCAGTTTATCAGATCTCCTCATTTGCTTCCTCCTTCTACTTTTATACAAACAAGCAGTTTGATTGCTAATATGATAGGAGTAATAATGCCCATCACCACTGTATGTTTCAGTTAAAGAATTTGTAACTGACACACACATTTGGAGACAATTATTTTKAAACGAGTAGATCCTGGGGAGTGAACATGGAATATAAAAACAGGAAACTAACAGGAACAATACATGACAACAGAAACTGCTTTTAACAATGCAGCATGCAAAAACGATTGAATTTCTGCACAGTATTTTCTTTAAAAAAAAATAGCAACTTGCATTTGAAATCCATATCATAAATTCTTAGGTACTCAGATTTACCATCTATCATCCATCCATATTCTATCTTTAGAGTCTTTGGACTTGATTAATCTATCAGAGACTACAAGCAGATATGTAAGAGCTGTCCATTTATTATTTTTAATAAAATATATCCTAATCCACAAGGCTTAGAAGTTTAATTAAAGTCAATGGAAAAAATGAAGTAAGAAATCATAGTAAAATTTAATATTAAACCAGCCTAAAGCAATTCAAGAGCAACCAGAGGGGACTGATACATATTACTTGATTGATGGTGAAGGACAGGCTATTTCAAGGAGAGAGGATGTCATACATTGTCCCAGCTCAAATGAAGCAGAGTATATACATGCTAGGTAACTCATCTACGTGCAGAAGTGCTGACAATACAACTGGAATGGCCAAAATACTTGAGAAGACAAATCCTGACATAAACAACTTACAATCTAGAGATGCTGTTTACACTATTCCCTGTTCTTATTCTAGTTTCTGCATACATACCCAAACCAGCTTTAAACTCTGTAGTTCAGGAATGAATGCCAGTGTAGGCATAGCAACATGAAGTTTATTGCAGGTTCCAAAACTCACCCAAGAATTTGAGTACACCTGGGTGGCTAAGTTGCACTGAACTTTGTCTTTTCACAACAGCATTGACAACACTGGCCAAGTAATTAGCCCAGGCAGTCTCATTCTTCATCTTCCATTTCTTTCTGTCTTTATTTTTCATGGATCACTTGCAAAAGACATTCGCATGATCTTGATTGACTTGTCAAGACTTCAAGTTCCCATTTCTCAGTTTTGATGACTAGATCTTTGCTATCATGTTAAGAGCAGTTCTGGAAGTTCTTGAAGGATTGACAATCTTTTTGATTTTTTTAGGATACTCAAGAATTTTCCTGTCTACAAATTAATCCTGTTTTATTCTTAGCCATCCTCTCTAACATAGCTTCTCAGATGAGAATTAGATTCTTTTGTCAAAGCCATAAATCCTCTAGTAACTCTTCTGGCAGCATCATTCAGAGGAACTCCTTTCTCCCTGGGTTAGACTAGCAGATTGTAATTTATCTAGCAGTATTACAATTCTAAAAGTTTTTGTTAAATTAGTTCCCATTAGGTCAAAAAATGTGCTGTTATTAAATTATATAGAATACCTCACCTTTTCTTGAGGCAATTCATAATCCAAATATAAACTGCAGCTAGTACTTAAAATTCTTCAGTCAACATGAGTTGTAATTAACAAGGTATCTCTTAATGTAAAATAGAAAATCACAAACTACATTGGACTTTGACTGATTGATGATGAAGACGCAGTATTTTACATTCCCAGCAAAAAAGGCTGAAATACAAATATTAAAACTATCTAAGTAACTTTACTGAATAACCTAAATGTGGCTAAATAATTTGTAAAAGTTAATTGAATTTTGTTGGGGGGAAAAAGGGATAAGATTGATTCAGCAATGAGACAGATGAGTCAATCCCCTAAAACCTTCGATACAGGTTTTGCCCTTTTCCAGGTCCACCTCCAGTTTGCTCCTTATTAATGTAAGGAACAGTGAACAATAAGTTTCCAGGGAGTTCCTAACAGTTGCTGACCCCAGAACCTACTTGTGTAGAGTTTGTATCACAGAGGAAACGTATAAAACACTACCAATTGAAATAGCTAGTTTGGTCCCCATACTTAGTCCCTCATTTCAGGAGTTACGTTCTCTAGACAAGGAATTCCACTAGGAAACTCGTATTAAAAATCTATTCTATTTGGGTAGTAGATGGACAACACAAACTTGGAGATGGTAACTGTATCAAAATTTACCACTTGATTTAAATCCTATGTCAGAAAATGCAGATCCCTCAGTGAATGCAGTTTCACCAATCTCAAATGCTTCATGAATTTGCCTGCATTTTTCTTCTGCATAGTTAAAAAGATGTAGAAATGTGAAATTTATTTGTGAAACAAAATTTATATTCTCTGTACAGTCTTGACTATTGTGGATACTTATTCAAAAGTAAATCTTTTCTTGATCTCTCTAATTGCCAAGAGCTATTTAAATGTTTCCCTTTTACATTTTTTTATTCTAAAGTTCTTTTGGATTGACACTTACACATTAATCTATTATGTGATTTATCCTACAATGCAGTTGTGAGTATATCTTGCCCCCAAACATTCCAGAAAATACAAAGCCAAAGCATACRTATTTTTAAAGGAAATTTGGAGAGCAAGCAAATCAATTAAGGCCAAGTAAGGCAAGCGAAATTGAAACTCTCCCCCATTTAAACTCTAAATAAGATCTGGAGAAGATACAAGTTTATTTCTTTGTTGTTAACATTCGGGGTAAACTCTTCCCATTAACCTAATGTTTTTTGATGTATAAGACTGGTTCGTTGACTCAGGGTACACTCAGACATCTACACTTCAAGACTGCAATACACTTCCGCTTCTACTGTTATAAACATCAGAAGTATAAATCCAGATGACACATTATTCCATTTCTTTTTATTCTGATATTCAATTATTCCTATGGCATATGTACTGCTAAAAAGTTTTCCTGAAACTAGTAGGAAGGAGGTAGTAGACTTCATTGAAAGCATTTTTGTTTTGCAGCAAAGCCTTTTCCAGAGCTTTTTTCTTCCCTTCTCTGGCTGATTCTTGCCTTATATTTTTATTGCACAGTCTTGCTAGTTGTTTTGGAACTACCTCAATGTTTTTGTGAAGACCTTAATGGCAATTTCTAGAAAGTCAGATACTGCAGCTATTACAAGTATTCATCTGGTGTAACTGACAGATAGAAAATGCACTATGTACCTCTGCATAACATTAGATAACACCATGACTAGTAATGCTCTAAAGAGAAATAGAAAAGCACACAGTACTCTTACAATTTGATGGCCACTAAGAGTGATACAACTGCAGTTTGCACGTTCTATAGCATTTGTAGATTTATTGTTATAAAACTAAACTCCCTTAGGATGGTATGCTTGGAATACACTAAGAGGATGTAAATGACTGTATGCAGGTTCCTGAAATATAAGGAGGATTAAATCTCATTCCATTAAGTGTGACACTCTCATGACAAAGCATATTCTGGACATACATGGTAAAGTAATAAAACCACACAAGTTCTGAAGAGAATGAGCAGTATTGTTCAAGATGAGGGGTGAGATCTCTCATCAGAGAGATCTTTTTCTTTAACACAAAAAAGTATAGTGTAATAACAGTAACCACTAATTTTCCATTAGCAAGTATTCTAGATCCCACAGAGCAAAGGTATGACTAAAGGGCTAGTTTCCACAGACTTTGAGAATAAGACACAAAAATTGGTAAGAGAAAGACTGAGAAATAGGACAAGTACATGTATGCCCTAAATAATTCTGAACTGTGCATATTTAGATTTGTGCATGTTCATGTGCAATTTGCAGGATACACCTATGAACTGTTCAGTAATTATAAATTTTAGGAAGGCTGATAGCTTCCAAAAGCAGTTGGAAGTACCAACAGTAGATCTGGAAGCAGTGAAAAAAGCATCATCCTGAAGTATGACATATATATCCAAATACCAGTAGCAGAGTATTAATACCTCCAATTAAATAAAAACTCCAATTTCCAGGAAGAARCTACAGAAGCCAGAGGTGTTGAGGGAAGATAGAAAACACCTAACAGTCTGGAAACCATAATTAGTACACATTTTGTTGAGACTATCTCATCCACAGATTAATAAAATATATTCTGGCTGTCTCCCAGTTAAATCCCCAATTCAAACACTAGAATTTTAGTCACTCTTTCACTTTGTGAAATACTGTACAAAATAATCTAACACTACCCAGTAACACTATCCATAATTCAACTAATTTGCATAAATTCAACACTATTACATAATTCAACTAATTTTCTAAGACACTTATTTTAAACACTTTATACCACTACAGGCAATGCTCAGACTTGGTGTTTGGTATGGCATAACATTCAAAACCCATAGGCTTTGTCAACGGATGTCATTTGCAGGATAATGACCTAGGCAGATATCTAATCCTTTAAAAGAGTCTGATTTTCAGAGAAGGGACTCCAAGGAATTTCAGAAAATCTCTCTAGGTTCCTTTCAAAGGACCTGAACTCAGAACCCAGCATGAAGCCTTTTTAAACTTTTTAAACTCAGTTCCTGTTTTGCACTTGTCAATGTAATTTTGCCTAAAGACAAGAAAAATAATAGGAAAAAACAACACTTGTAGAATATTTACCAAGGAAGCATTTGTTTGAAGTACACAGCTTAACAAAACACTGGAGGTAGACACAGACCATTATTTTGCATAAAGAAATGATATTATATGAACTGAAATAATCTGCAGGATTTTGCAAGAAATATGGCATCAATTCACTGACAAAAATCATAACAGGTACATGGGGCTAACTCTTGGAAGTACTGAGCACTCACAGTTGTAACTGATATCAGTAAGAAGTTCCTCCCTAACCCAAGGCTCACCAGCCTCTTGGTTGGCTTTAATGTTGCGCTATACCGATATATTTCACCATCTTTCTTAAAAAAGAAAACAAAACAAAACTGTTTTGTTTTCATTTCTGCTGTAAGTGGGAAGAAGATTCTGGGGGGTTTTTGCATTTGTTTGAGAAAAAGCATCAAGCTATCATCATTTACTTGGAGCATTCCCAGTTTACTCCTAAGGCTTCACTCTTTTCCTTCCACCCTGCATACTGCTATATGCACTGAATGACAATTCATTTATGCCTATGCATCCACACCTGGAGATCTCATTTTTCAATCATGATAACAAGCCCAAACTTCTACCATGTACATCATGTAAAGTTCTCTTTTCCTTGACCGTCACGATAAGCCATTAAGCACACACAGAGTACAACTCAGCAGCTAGAACCAGGATTTCCTGTACATGTGAAATGAAAAATGAAACTGAACAGGTTTAAAGGTGAAACTTTCTTCTTCTTACCTGAGCTGTATTTAGAGAATACCTCAAACAGTAAATAAAGAAAAGAAGTTTGAGAAAGAATAAGTCTAAAAAATGATTTTAAGGTGGACATTCCTAGATGATGTGTAAGCAATTTTCTTTGTTAACAGTGTATTTAATAGACTGTGGCCTGTGAGATTTGAACCTTTGTGTTGACTTCCTAACACATTCCTGAACTAGTACTCATTTGTGTTTGAATCATAGCATTTTTATTTTTCCTTGCTTCATAAAATATATAATTTACTGATAAATAAAATTCTTTGCAGTACTTTTCTATTAAAGAAAACATTGGTTTATGAAGCTCATATGCAAATTGATGCATCTTAAAAAATAAGACATGCATTTTGTTTCAAAACAGTACAATTCTAGTATTAGAACTAACTCCAAAATGGTCTTAGTTACATGAAGAACAGTCAAAACCAAAAACTTGATTACTGCAATAGATTGAACTGGAGACAAAAGACCTTCCTTCTCAAAAAAAAAATATTTTCTCTAATATTTGAATTTTTTTTTTTTTCCCAGCAATTACCCGGCAAACTTGTTTGAGAAAAAGCTTCAAGCTAAATCCTTTGCATAAATCCTTATGCAAAAAAAGTGCCCTGGATAGGGTCTGTAAATATTTCAGTTAACGTGAGGCTTTCTATATCATGAAGTAAGCCCTTGCCATGGAAAGAAGACTTCTATATGCTATACAAGTTCATGCTCTAAATAGTAACATTATAGTCCTAAATCTTTGTCTCTTGCTTTCTCCAAGTTGCAAAAATTCTCTGAACCCTAATCCTGAAAGTTGCATTTCAATTTGCATTTAACTCTCTCTTCTCCCTTTAAAAATATCTCCATTCTAGAATATGTAAAATTGGCAAGTATTGCTGCAATCTCCATTAGCAATTAATGACTTTTAAAATCTTATTACTCCTTTCCATCAGGACTCCCATGTTACAAACTTTTCCTTTCCAGCCACATTGAAATTGAGCTACACAGTGTTTATAAAATAAATTCAGAAATTTCAATTTCAAACAATTAAACTTATAAATAGAGTATTCTTTATTATTTCTATGCTTCTACTGTAGAAAAACCTTTTGGGGATAGTTTGCCGTTATCACCAAGAAACACTAATAACTCCAGAAATGCAATTAGTAAAACATGGAAGATATGTAGAGCTAGATATGAAAAAAAAAAAATCAGTAGGAAATAATTTTAGATCCTCAACATCTGTATCAAACTTTATAAATCTTCAGAAGTGAACTCTATTTAAGGTTGTTGCTCCTGCACACCACTTTATGAGGTCAAGAAATTGCCTCAAGAACAGATTCCTAGGGAATCTCCAAAGCTTTGTGCTGGACAGTTTGCTAGTTATACAGCCTCTCAGTTCATATATCAAGATTATTTGCTTTTTTTCTGTGTCATTTTTGTAGCATTTTACAGAGCGCCTTTGCTGTATTATTCAGGTTGCTTGTAGAATAAGTGTATTTCATATAAGAATAAACCTAGTGAACAACCTAAGACTGGTTTAAAAAAGAGGTGAGGTAAGGAAACTGAGGTGAGAGGTGAAAGGCAGATATTTTGTCTTCTATCTATACTCTCTAGGTATTTCTTGTTCAGGAAATTTTGGTCCAGATATGTATGCATACTATTCAACACATGCTCAGTAAGTCCTATATTTCTGAAGGATTTAGATATGGATGATCTGAGTCCATGCAGTAGATCTGACTCTTTTGAGATGCACTGACCTACTGTGTTTGGATTGATTGATCATAATACATTTGCACTAAATCTAGTATTTCCCAGAAGCAACATATCCACTGCATGTAGACTATGTAATCGTTCAGGAATTCTGGTTTTCCTGGTCACAGCTCCTGTTCTGACTCAGTTGCTAAGCACCTGAAAAACACCAAAAAAAAACCTTTCAAATTCTGCTAGAGAATATTTCTGTGTAGAAAACAAGAACAGATGAGAAAACGTTGACTTTGGGTAATCATAGATCATTGCCCTTTTTTTACTGTATCTCCATGGAGTTTGCAGACAATGTATATTTCTCTGACAATGAGCTTGATTAGACAAGACAAAATAATTAATATCTGGCCCAACTCCCACAAAGTTTAGTAGACCAGTGCTATTCATATTAACACAGAGAATAAACATCTTGTATTTCCTAAGACCTGCACCGTTCGCTGTCTCCCTTTTTCTGACAAACTGACTGATCTCTGAAATACAGGATAAAATAAGCAAATTTAGATGCCTAAAGCCATACATAAGTTTCTAAATGCAGCCTACCAGTCATCAGTATTAACTATGTATAATGATTTTGATTCAATGGGCAGCTTCAGATTCTCTGAGGAAACATACCTTTTCAGATGGATGCATAAATACAGCTTCCCGTATCTAAAAACACAGCCTCAAGTATCAGATAATTTTACCAAGATAGTAAGTATTTTCATGACCCCATCATCTTCTTGGAATACCCTGCTAGTTTCTCAGACTATTTTGATCAGGTTTGTGTCTGCCACTACAAATGCATCTCCACAGCCAAGAGAACAGATCAATCTCTTATCAAATGTTCAGGAAACAAAGGCCCAGAATGAATGCATCAGGCTTATTCTATGAAAGAACTGAAAAACAAACAAAACATAGGCTTGCAGATGTTTAGTAAAATAGTTTCTCATTTCCACAGTACTTGCTTATAAAATTCAGTACTATATTCACTCCTTTAGAACAGTTTAGATTCCTGTTTTTCTTTTATCCTTTCTACAAGTTACAATCCTTTTTAAATTAAAATCCTACAATTTTAGAAGGCCTTTATGAATCCTTTATGCATGCATAAATACATGTATAAATAGTCATCTTATTTCCAAGTATTTCTTCTTCCAAGGGCCATCTGTTTTTTTTTCTTATTTCATGTCTTGCATTTGAATTTTAATTGTCCAACTTGTAGACAGCCAGCTAAGACAAGCTTGCTATCTTTAAAGAGCCATGGCTACCATCTTCTTACTAATTTATTTTTAACTACTTACTGCATAAGTTCTCAAGCCTGTACCCCTTTCCCTTATTCACTAAGTTTCAAAAGATTCACAGCTATTCAGTTTTCTTAACAAACTCAGTCTTCTTTCTTAGACAGAAGTTACCAACTTTTCAAACGTTAAATGGGACATGATATAGAAAAAGATAAGGAATACAGAATACCCTAACAAGAGCTAGAGTACAGTAATATTTGGAAATAATTTACTTTCAGAACACAGAACAATGTTATTTTGTAGGTTCTGTGTTTGTTACTCAATTTCTCCTATCAGAGAWGCTCATGAAATAAAACATAATTTAACAGCCATCCAAAAAAACTTAAATTTAAGACTCCTCCCCTCTCCCATATACTAGTTGTCACCAGCAATAAATATATTGTAGATTTCACTAAACCTTGTGTTGTGCTTGTGTAATGCCACTTTATATGTATACACCTATATACGTATACCTTTGACTGGTATAAGTAAAACTAATAGAAATGGAAAGTTAGGGAATAATTATTTGGATGAATAAACAGAAACAATCTTATTTCATCTCTGCTGATTTACCAGTGCTAAAGAAAAGGGGGGGGGGGAAATAAGAAGAAATATAACAGGAAAGCAAGAAATAATCCAGTGAAAGTCTCCTTAGYGGCTGTTCCACAGTTTCTACGAAGTCTAAGGAACCTCTTGATTATAGAATATTAGCAACCACTACATGTATACRGTCTCGAGATCTATTCTGTTTATAAATTCTTAGGTAGTGCAATCATCTGTCTGTATCTCAAGGCCTTTGCAGTAGTTAAAAAGAACCTAAATGTTGCTAAATGTATCATAATATGCATTAGCGTGTTAGGCGGAAAGATCTGGATAGCTTTTCTCTCAAGAGAACAGACATACTAGTTACAGGGAATTGCCATTTCCCCTTAGGCTAGATAGGAGAGAGTCTGGCTGGAGAAAAAAAAAAAATTTACTGTTTTTGCAAACTAGCTGTAAGTGACAAAGAATTGGTAGGTCAGTATAACCTCAATTAAGAAGGCAGATTCTTCTGCTCAGTAAGGGCAGATAAATGAAATAATTGGTTCGAAGGTGCAACTTGATGTAGTGGTAAGACCTCTGTTCATGCACAGGAAAGGCTTCTCCAATTCAGAAATTATAGCCAGAATTAAGCAACTAATATGTCTGATTACATGTTGCTACCAAAGAAAAACCTTACTAGATATAAAGTTCATTCATCTACTGCTTTTGAATTGCAGTAGAGCTAGTACACAAAACATATAAAGACTTTGGGCTGTTTCCAAGATGATAATTCAAGAAGCAGAATTGCACATGGCAATAAGTTCATTGAGCAGTTACTCAAGATATAAAATCATCATCTTTGCTAGAGAATCTGCAACAAACATTTTTCCTTTTTTCAAATGAAAGATTATCCAGTATAAGGAAATGCAGGTAGGTATTTGTACTGACAAGACTAAGAAAGAAACCTAAACATAAGGAAAAGCTACCCTCCCATAAAGTATAGCTTTCAAGAAAAACCACCCTGTATCATCTTATGCTGAATCTCCTACATTACAGCAGGCTCCCTTGGGAAAGAATAGGTGCCCTGGCTGTCTTCCCATCAGGTTCAGTTTTTCAGAATGTTATACGAAGCCTGAAGAAAACTGGGCCAGTACTGACGAGACAGCTCCCCACACTTTCAGACCATTTTTATCGACATCTTTCAAAGGTTATGATCAGAATAACCAACAGATATACAAAAAAATATATTTTTTATTGAGGGTAAACATTCAAGATATAGTATCTATGAATATATGGCCTATCCTCACTAACACAGGATATGTCTGTACTCTAGTCCCCAGGTCAAGTTATGTGTACTACCTCACATCTGTAATATTACACAGGTCACGTTCATAATGTATTTTGTCAGGACCATTTAATGGAGGACACTACAACATAATGGGTCTTAAAAGCACAGGTAACTCAGTTTTGTACCATGATTCACTTGCCTCATGCAGACTCCGTGATCAGCATGCCCTATTCAAAAAGGCTCAGCTCCTCCACCAGTCAGTCCCCAGCCTGTATTGTTGAAAGTGGGCCATCCTTTCCAAGTGCCTCTGTCCTCCCTGAATTTCATAAGTTCCTGTGGCCCATTTCTCCACCTTGCCTAGGTCCCTCTGAATGGCAGACCTGCCCTTAAGCAGGCAGAAAGTGGTAGAGTCCAGATGAGAAAGGGTAGACTCCCAAACACAGGCATGATGCCAGCATGCTCAGTATCATCCACCATCCAATGAAACCTGCTCTCCCTTCCACAGTTTGTACAGGCCCTTAGGGAAGCTTGTCAATTAAGAATAAATAGAGTACGATAGGGCCCTCCAGGCCATCTTTGTACAGCCTAATGAGGCTATGGTTAGTGACTAGCCTGCATCCAAGSTCAGAAAAAATTCCTGAATCCTGAAATACTTACTCTCTTCCCCAGGTTACTAGATCTGGTGAGGGTTGTAAAACTACTATATGCAGGGTGTGACCTCAACATGCACTACCTCAAGGCTGCATCTGTTTATCTACTGCCAGGGATCTATTTAATTCTTTTCAGAGACAATCACTCCTCTGGCATTAATTGATAGAGTTTGATAATCAGAACAGTTTCTGGTTTTGAACAGAAAACAAGAGCCCATGATTTTTTTATTACATTCTATTGGATCTCAGTAAGGAGGAGCTTTTATATTACATAAAATAAAGAYATTTTCATGTAATGGGAGAGAATTAAGTAGAAGAAAGTAGTGCCTGAAAGAAATTTAAAAAATTCTTGATTTTCTTGTCAGGACTGTTAAAAAAAAAAAAAAAAGTGTTTAAAATAGAGCTTCAACATTAAGCTTCATTTTTTCAAGCTTTTTCCTCCCTAAAACAATAGAAAGCTCGTTTGGGGGTTTTGGTCATTACAGGCAAAGATGGTAAGCAGACATCATGAAAAGTTGATGCCATAAACCACTTTTTATTTCTTTTACTCATAATTAAAAGTATGAAATTTTTTACAGTACTCTTTTCTTCCTTCTTTGCTTACATCCTGAATGAACATTTTTTTGTACGCACAAAATGCTGATCGTAGTGGAAGTCCGGAGGGGCCTGCCCAAGAATATTACGCTGAGGCTTTGATCCAGTGATGAGATCATCACAGACATTACCCCCCCCCAGTAGTGTTGCAGATGCACTGTACTATAAAACAGAATTAACTACAGCATCAAGAAATGCAGATCTAGAATACTATACATTCAAAGCTATTAGGAATCATAAGACTAAGGCAACGAAGGCTTACAAGTGGCTCTCACTCCAAAGACTGAAATACTGCAATTTCAATTTCAAAAATAAAAATTGCATTAGTGATTTGAATTAGAAAAAATATCTCAATGTCTCTGCAATGCAAAAACAAATTAAAGGCACAGAAACAGCTTTCAAAATGCTGGAAAATTAAATTGGATCTAACCACCTACAAAATACCTTATTGGACTATATATACACATACACATTTTAATAGATACCATGCAGTAATTTCACTCTTAATTAAGAAAGCTAGCAGGTAATAGGTAAATGCTGCTACACTTCTACAGTAGGGAAGTTTTCAGGCCTATAAATGACTATCTTAAGAATAGAGAAAGGGTTGTCATTGCAGCGAATTTTTACACTGTGAACAACATAGGAACTGTATTTATATAAAGAATAATGTATTAGTAACAGTTGTCTTGCACAGTAACCAGAATCGGCAATCAGTTATTGAAACTGTAATTATCCCAAGCTGCAGCCTGTTTAAGGGAGACTCCTTATCTATGTCAAGTCATCAATTATCACTTAGTAAGAAGAGCTTTTCTTGTTTGAACATTCAGCATGGCCAGAGATAATTTGAGATATTAGGATAATGAAGTTTAATAAGGCACTATAGTGTACAAGTAAATAACAGCTATGAGCTAAGTCCTATATTTAGCCAGTCCTTTAGAGTTTATGGTGCAGACAGACAAAACATTCAACTGATTTTTTTTTTTTTTAAAGAAAATTTGAGTTAGAACATATAACTGAAACAGAACCATTCAGCTTCCTTTAGATTTTGAAGCTGGAACATGAATATTGCTATTTGCTTGTCAACAGTTTTACTTCTAGTTTTACCAGAAAACTAAACAAGCAAGATTTCAATGATCAGTTACTCAGGACTATTTCTATKGCACTGTATACTTTACTGCTGAATGGACAACCTACATATGTTTGCCTTGCATTTTATTTTTGTACATTTCTATCAGCTGTCTCACCTTTAGCCCAGCACTTAAAACTACTTTAAATAATGTAGTTTAAGGAAGATTCATCTGTTCTTAAACAACAGTTCATTTAAATCTGGACTGCCTGAATTGCAGGTCATCAAACCTACTAGTTATTCAAGTTTAAGAGCTCTGATTTATGTTTTATATTGTCTGAACTTGTGAGCCTGGATGTGTAATGGTTATGTTAGAAACTAATATTTTATTCATACATATAACTGGATAATATTTTGATGCAAACTACTACCACATGAAATACTAGCAGTTAATGAATATCGTTTCTTTTTATGGGTAAAGAAATACAAGAAAGACATATATAACAATACATTTAGTAACACTTTAGGAAAGTTAAAAGCGATCCTGGTTATGTTGCGTTGCACAATAAAAGTTACTTCACTGAGCACAGGGAAAAACTGAATGTGAAATCTAGCCTAACCCCAAATCCAGCCATAATACTAGCTTTAACATACTCAGATGAGTGCCTAGACTGAAGCTAAGCATCAGTCATTAATCCTAGCTGACGCTATCACCACCTCTTGAAATCCAGGCCACTTAGCGTACAGCAAAATATTCAATTAGTAGATTCTTTTCCTAACTTTTCACACATGCTATGACTGTAGCCTTGAACACATCTAAAGGAGCTGTTTCATAAAAAAATTAAGAAGGGGCCAATAGCTTATATTTATGCTAGTCTTCAGGTCTCTATGATTTGGAATGCCCAGCAGTTAGATATAATTGCTTGGTTAATTCAACAATAAACAAAGCTTTTCGATTCTTTTCCCAAACCCAAACCCCAACATCAACCATATCCAAGTGATCATTTCTTAAACCAAAATTAAACACGAGCTCATAATCCTGCCAACACTGTCATTCACTCTAGGTCTCTGGATGAAGCAACATATTGACTCAAAAACTTTGTTCCAAATTCCTATAGCTAAAGCAATTCAAGGGAAGACAATCAGGAAATGATGGTGTATTGTCATTTCTTCTTTACTCTAGCTATGGGATTAGACCACTTTTGTCTGGTATATGTGGGAACTAGATTCAACTCCTCCTCTAAAAGGATTTGAACTTGTACCTTCTGCCTCTCAAGAAAACTCTCAAATCAACTAGTCTATTCTTAGATTGGGTGCTCCCAGTCTCTCTTGCAGATACTTTATATAATATGCTTTCACTAGAGCTAGAAGACCTTGGAAGTCCTTTCTCCAGCCTGATTATCCTAGCTATCAGGCCATCAAACCATTTGCATATTTTCCCTTTGGCCTATTAAGTGTTTTATGCAAAAACTAAACAGCTCAGCTGAAGGGACAGAGACATTGTACAGAGGTACAGGAAATATCCATTTTCAAAACCTTTCCCTAATTCAGCAGAGGCTTAGCAAAAAAACAGGCACACAAATACAGATACAAACACCTAAATAAATACTCATTCTGTTCCAGCATCTGTAACTGCTGTTTGATTTCAGCTTTGAAGTTCAAAACACTATATGTATGCCTAGCCTTCAATAGCCAAAGTAAAAAAATTTGTATCAAGATATCCACCTTGTGAGTTTTGCACTGACATTTGAGAAAACTATCATATCTGATACCTTCTGGAAAATAAATGATTTAGATTAATCTTTAACTCAGGTGTAAAATAGTTATAAATGCAAAGTTACTACTGTTAAAGAAATACTTTGGTTTCCTTGCTAATATCATCACTCTACCCTTGTAGAATGTCAACAGCTAATCATATTCTGTCTCTGCCCAGCATTATACTGAGAAATTGACTTTGCCATCTGGCTTTCTAGAATTTTTATCAGGTCTTTTTAATTAGGTTCAGATCAGTGATTCCCACCACTCCCCAGYTTCTACCTTTTTCAGTACCATTAAGACTGAATCCATTTCCAGTGCACTGCAGGGTTCTCAAGTGGAACCTAAACTGAATAGGATTTCCCCACAGCTTTTCACACCTTACATATGCTAGCAAAAGTCATGTCATGCTTGCCCAGTAGTGCATATAATTCAATTTTTGTTTTATTAAGATATGAAGATGACCATTCTATTAAAAAAAAAAAAAAACTTTAAAAACTCTAAATGAAAAATGGCCCAAAGCTGAAAAATTAGGGACCTCTGCAAGAAGGTTGAAAGGTTAGAATGCTATAATTATGTTGGACATATTTAAAAGACCTTCCTAGATCAAGTCATATTTCTATTCAATTGCAATGTTAAAGTCATTCAAGTAGCACTTCAGGTTTATAGTATCCAAACACTGCTGAATGTCTCAGATATGGATCCTGTAAACTTCCTGATAGGCAATTCCTGCAAGGCAGTGTGCTAATTTCTAGTTGAGAGATAAGGACCTATCACTGGAGCTCTATTCTCTCCTTTTCTCCTCCCCCCCCCCCCCAAAAGAAGGGCAAAAATATTTGAGAGGGTTGTGAGTGCAGTGTTCTACTAATATAGGACTTTCTCTTGATACGGTAGACACAAACAGAACCTTCAGGATGGTCACAGAAGCTAGCTCAGATTGCTGGAGAGTACTTGAAAACTCAGCTAGCAGATACAATGCATTTATTTCCAGTACTTTCAGAATCTCATTGAAGCTATCTCTCAGTGAGGCAGTTACAGTCCTTTTTTTAATTTTACTTAGGTGTGTATTAACCACACACATGCTTAATATACCACAGAAGAGTTTATTCCAAAGCAAGACTTAGAACCCACAGTGCAGTAAGCTTAAGGCATAAAGATGAAAATGTGAGGACTTGCATACTTTGCATTTAATGCCAGCCAATTAGCACGCATGCCCATTCACGGGTATGAAATGGGAGGGAGAAGGTGTAGGACAACTTTCATAAGTTTAAATAGTTAGTGTCCCTTCCACCTATTTGAGTTTTACACTCCTAATTCTTTTTAACTAATTCTAGCTGAAAAAATTCAGACATGGACAGGAGACAGTTAGCATGCATACTACATCTCATCCAAACATGCAATTGGCAAGCCAAAGGAGAGTAACTACCATTTCTAATATGGTGAAGGACATTGGTTAGAGGAAAGCTGAACAAGTGCTTTGACAGACAAAATCTGGAACAATCTAGCTATGTCTAGATCAAAACATTGCATATGTAGTTTATGGTCTCCTGCTAAAAAATATTTCTTTAACATTAATATCATCTCTGTCAACAAGGAATTTAAGATTTAAAAGTCAGGCGGTCAATATCTTTCACACAACATGAAATTAGACTTCCATACACAGCTACAACTTACCATAGGATCACTGSCTGCAGTATCACTGTGACCAAGAAGCACTTAATCATAATTTGTTCTAGAAATGAAAACTTATTCCATGCATCAAATTCAGCAAAATTTTACCTTCATAACTTGCAATCTGCAGGTGATCTAGTAAACCTAGGTAAAAAGTCACATATATGTAACCAGCTTCAGTTTTCCTTTCTTATAGTGACAAGCCCTTCTTGTATCCAAATGCAAGTAAAGTTCATGCACTCTTTCATTACATTGTTCCTTTTACAAAATGCACTCTTTTTTCTTTAGAGGAAAGGTTGAATGGCTTGCTTTCTAATTTTTTTCTCTATATTCAGCTCCTTGCAGAGTTTTTCACTGGACCCAATATTATCTCATGCATGTGCAAGGAGAATTATTCTTTATAACTTTAATAAACTAACAATTATTTTCAACTTACAGTTTGAGAATCTCAGGCACAGAATTTGAAGCCAATACTTTCTATTTTAGCCATTATCTGAATTCCTATTAACAATCTTTATGCTTTCTAGTTCTGTCTACTTAAAATAATAATGAAGAGTGTAAGGTAATAGGAAAACWATGCTTCACTCTTCCAGTGCAAGAAGGGTATCAAAGAAAACTAACAGGTGACTAAGTTACAAGTCCATCTAACTCAATATCCAGTCTTTTCATGGAATCCAGTGATGATATTTCCCTATCATATTCTCCAAATCCCCAACAGTTTGCAGCTTAATGATTTTCTGAGTCAGTAGTGGTGATCTTGGATTTTTCTTACCAAGAATTTGTTCTCTTTTTTTCTTCTTTAAACTCATGCAAATTTTTAGCATTCACATTATCCCACAATGAGAACTTTCACAACTTGACCACATTGTATGAAGACCCACCCAACTTCTCTTGTTTTTTTTGAACCTGCCTCTGACTAGTTTCATTTAATAACCTAATATATTCATTCTTATATTGTTTTCATTAACCAATCTATCAGTGACGTCATTACACACAATGGCTGACTTGCAGAAAATTTTTGCTGAGAGATACTTGCTTGGAGACTGGAGCATGCAAATAGCAGAGAAAAAACAGCAAAACAGATTAGATTGTACTGAGCATGGACTGGCTCTTAAATAGGCCTGTTGGTACAGCATCAGTTCTGCTAAATAATCCTAATGTATTTACTTTCATAAAATAGCACAGTCTTATTGACTAACATTTAACTTGTGATCTAAAGTAATTCCTAAATCATTTCCTGAAGAACTTCTACTGGAAAACATTTTAAATTCCTGCAGTTGATTATTCCTGTGTATAGCACCTTGCTATTGAAATGCATTCTATTCTTTCAGACCTTTAACTCCAATTTAACAAGAAGCAAATTTTGCCTTCTATGCAGCCTTTCTCAGTTTACTGTTGTCTAAAATTTAACAAGCACATTATCTGTTCCATCATCCAGATCATTAACAAATATATTTAGTAGGAACAGATCCCAGGTCAGATTCCTAAAGAAACTTGCTTGATATAACCTCCCATATAAAAGTGAAACATAGATATCTGTTCTTTGAGTGCTGTTTTCTAACCAGTTGCACAACTTTGGGTAAGTTTCCCTGGCTTACTCATGAGAATGTTATAAAAGTCTCAAAAGTTTTTTTTTTTTTTTTTAATATATATACATACATCAAGATATGCATCTACTGCTTCTCTTCTAACCACAAGGCTTGTTATCCTGCCATAGAAGGAAATTAAATTGGCCTGGTAAGATTTTTTCTTGACATATACATGTTGACTGTTTCTTGTTATCCTGCAGGTGCTTTTAAGAACTATGTTTGTTTTACTGTTTTTCCTGGAATTGAAGTTAAGCTGATTCACCTGTAATTCTCCAGCTCTTACATTTTCAGTGATGAAGGACAACACTTGCAGTCTTTCAGAGCCTCACCCATCCTCCAGCAGCTCAAAGACCATTGTTAATGGCTCTGAGACTGAGTCAGCCAGTTGGATGAATTTAACATTGCTCAACTAACTTGACAACACATAACCCAACTATTTTACGTTCTTTTCCTATTATAGCCTAATTTCCCCTTTTTGTCATTAAAATTAATTGCATTATTCAACTAATTACAGTTGCTTTTTTTTTTTTTTTTTTTAAGTGTGGGAAAAAGAGTATCAAATACTTGGACTGTCTTAGACTTCTCTCTCAGTAACTTTTCCTTTTCACTGAATAGAGATAAAAAACATTTTCCTTGGTACTAGGAGACAGAAATAATGTCCGAGTACTTTTACTAGCTGTATCTAATGTTCTACCCTAACCTTTCTATTTTTGGTCTCTGTGTAGTGACCCTTAATAATCTTAGTTCTTCCTTTCTGTGCACTTCATTTTTGACATAACTTAAGAATTTGGATAAGATTTATCCAAACTGGTCTCTTGCTACACTTTTTTTTTTTTTTTTTTTTTTTCATATTAAAGTTTAAGAAAGGGGAAACTGTTGGTTTTTTTGAGGTCTCTCTAACTCCATCTCTTTAGCTTAAGTTCACATGGAGTGCAACCCACTGCTTACCTAAGTTTATTCAAATCTTCCATTCTACCAGCATTTATTACCTTGCATTTATTCAAAGTTGCATTCTACCAGCACATTCTCAACTAATTCCTCCCTAGTAATTGTTCTCCTTTCTAGACTAGCCTTCCCTTTCTTTGCTTTGCCAATTTTGTTATATAATTTTAATTATGCTTTAAACCAATGTATTTTTTTAAAAAAAGTACAATGTAGTCTGTATTCTACTATAAACCTTTCTCAACCAGTGTCTTGGGAATTAGACTGAACTACCAAGTCTATGATTTTAATGATTGTTCACAAAAAGTCTCCGAAACCTGAGCTGCCTTATTTGGGAGTCTGTAGCAGATATGCACCACAAGAGTGCTTTTACTCTTTCTTCCATGCATTTACAGATGCTTAAACTTTCCTTTCAAATTCAAGATTCAAAGCATGTGGATTATTCCTTCAAGTCTCTATATGCTAATTAAGCATAATTTTCATGCTGTGTTGAGACTTTCAGTTCCTCTTCCTTATTCCACATATTTCTTGCATGTTTCTTCCTTTTGTCTTCCATAAGGACACGTACATAAAATGTTCTGCTGAGTAATTTTATTCTTCTGCTTGTTCCTCTTACAACACTATTATGAATAAACTTCTCTAATCTATAATCCCTATTCAGTTGTTCCTCTTTGCAGATAGAAATGTTATTTCTTGCTCTAGAAGTTGCTCAACTGCTCAGAAATAGTTTAGTGATTTTTTTTTTAAATTGATCAGAGATGTTTCCGACGATTCATTGTTAAAAGAACTGTTCCACTCTACTTCACTCTGTGATAATAAATTTGAAACAGATGCTGATTTTCTACCCTGGGAGAAGTTACCTTGTTTTTTTGTCCTGAGAGATAACTGTACTAAGATCATAACACTAGTGCAACCAGAAGCCAGCTGCTTATGCAACTAAAACATTGGATAAGTCTATACCATGTGAACAGAGTGATGGTGATGTTTGAAGTACAATGCTTCCACAGTGACAGACTTCACAAATGATCTAGAGTTATTAATTCAAATATACAAGTACTGCAGTGAGTTCATGCCTAAAAAAAAAAAAAAAGAGGCTGAAGAGTTCTGCAGGACAGCAGAAGAGCCTTGACACATTCTAGCAGTTATAAACTGATAAAAGCAGAGCCACTGCAACACAGAGTTCATCTCTACAGTATTTATTCAGCTTCTTAAACAGATTTTCCACCTTCCTGTGAATTAGCCTACATTAGAGTCAAATAGGTAATTCCAACCAACACAAGCCCTCAAGTGTTCTCACCTGTCAAGAGCCATACCCAAATCACTCTGAGAATCACTCTCCTTCAAAATGGTGGGATGAAGAGTCAGGTCCATATCTACTAAGGAGCCTTCTTTGCTGTAGACATCAATAATGTGTGGAGATGGCTTCTCAACACTCGCTTTTAATCCATTTTCAGTTTTCTAAGGCATACCATTTGTCTGATTCATATTCTCTAATGCAGTCAGCTTTTCCGATTCCTCATTTTTCCTTTTGGAATTCTCTACATGTGAAATCCACCCAGCAGAGGACTGAAACCCCTTTTCTCCCCAGCATTTCCACCACTTCTTGTCTTCAAACCACCTCACTCTTACCTCTCCTTTTCTCCCTCATTTTTAAACCTGTATGTTTACCATAACTTACCTACTTCTCACTTCTGTTTCCTTATGACTGTCCTACTTCCCAGATAATCACAAGCATAAGAAGTCTTTCCCCAGCCCATTTTACCCATCCCAAACAAGTTTATTTTATCCTACAGACTCACAGAGCCTTTAAAATAAGCTATATAAAAAACAAGATGGACAGAACTACAGTTACCTCTCCTGTCTTTCTACAGCAAAGAGAGTTGGAGTATCATTATTGTGTCTCTAACACGAACCCAGCTTTTCTGAATTGCACACATACACTTTCACTTTCTCTTCCTGAAGATCAAAACTATGCTGCTGATGATAAAGAGGCAAAGAAACAATCTAAAAAAAAAATTTACATAATCATCTTGCAAGACATATACATATTGTAAGAGCTGCTTCTTCATGTACTAACTGCCAGGGAACAGCTCCCTTAGGGATTGGGAGCCAGGAGCAGAGTGTGATAACACAGTTGGCAGGACAGGTGCCCATCTCAGAGCCCCTTAGCAAAGCAAGCATGGCAGGCCTCGGGATGGTAGCCAGGTCCAGTCAAAAGCCCAGATCATCAGACAAGTGCGTGGCAATGAGGCAGGTCCAAGGTCAACTTACAAGTCAAGTTGCAGGTCAGAGTTTGGACCTGAAGATCAGGTCTGGTGACAGTAAATTGATGTTAAATTGTCTGACAGGGTCAGACAGAGCTGAGTGATCACCAGGCAGGTCAACAATGATGAGGCCAAGGTCAAGTGGGGAAGACAGTCCACAGATCAAGATCAATGGAGTCCACAGCCAGGTGTAGGCATGGTTATAGCTGAGCAGAAGACCAACACTTCCCCCAAAATAGCTCAGTAAGGCTCTGAAGGCCCAGGGCTGACCTTAAATGGAGCCCCTAGGCAGGAAGGGGTGTGAGTGAAGGTCCCAGGTGACACTGGCCAGGGTAATTAAGGCTTATGAGCACACTCAAAGCCCTGACATTAACATGTCACAGAAACACATAATCACAGGTTGATTGGGAACCACAACCCCTTGTGCCAGGCTCCATACAAATACAGACTATTCATTTTAAGACAATATGTTGAAAGTAGATAAATACACAGCAGAACAAAGGAAAAATTATTTTTCTATAGAGGATAAGTAATACACTGTTGATTAATCAAACTTAGAGTTGTTCTTCACATACTCAGAATTTTCTATAATTTGTTAAAAACGTTTCTTTTTGTTAATCCATAGTTCCTACCAAAAAAAAAAAAAAAAAGCCCAAGACCTCAGTAACACCTATTACCTGTCTCCTAACTTGACATTTATCCACTTGCTGATTGAGTCTGCTTAACCCACATTGCCAGAAAAAAAATTACATTAGTTAATGTTGTACCTGCCTGGGAAAACTGTGTCCTGTGTGGCCACTTCTGGCAGCATAAATTGAACTTCAGCACAATATACTTTGCCAGAAGTCCTGCACTACAGCACCATTCTTTCATCCTGGCAAGTCTGTATTATACTATGTGGCAAGTGGTGGCATCCATATGTTGTTAACCTTTTCAGACCACTAAAGAACAGATGGTCTCAGATTTGCTGTTGATGAGCTGTTAATGTAACTATCAGTCAATGCTGTTAATTACAGTTTTCCTGTTTCAAAACAGCCTACATTGGATTTTTTTTTTTTTAAGCAGAACATAAAATAACCTATTCTGTAAGCACAGAATAGACACATAAACCCAAGTAGACCTCGACAGTGTTCTCCTTTCACCCCATGCGAAAACTGTGTGTGAACTTTTGTCTTTATAAAATTATCAAAAAGCCATTGAAAGTACAGGTGATGCTAAAAGATTTCTTGCCAAAGGCCCCTCTGGTCCACCTTTGCTGAACACACTATAATTTTAATCACGTGTTCTCAGAATCCATAAAATATGTACTACCTAAGAATTTCAGTTACAAAAATCTTCCTACCTGTTAGAAAACGTAATAAAAAGATATATCATTTTCTGCTTTGGGAAAGAATAGACATATTTCCATAAATACCTTATTGGATACAAAATTACCTCTGCCTTCAGACAGTTAAGGTATTGCTTTGGTAAACTCTCTTAGGATGCTACAGTGAAAGCCATTTCATTTTTATTTTAATTACAATGAATTACTTGTTAAATGAAAACAGTCTTGCATAGATAACAGTTTCACATATCAAGGCTTCTTCCTTCAGGAGCAAGTTGATAGGCAATCCAATTTAATATAGACCAAGCCATTTTATTAGCATATTATCTGTGCAGGTAATTCAGTCAGTCAGACGTGCACTTTCCAGAAATAAAGTGACATTGTTTCTCCTGTTGTGGATGCTACACCGCTTCCAATTTTTTTGCAGATAAAAGCAGGTAGAAAGACTAATCATGAAGCTATATTTTCATCTTCGACTATATTAATGCCATGAACCCAGATTTTTAAGATCTTATATGGGATTTTCTAACAAAGACAGTCTGGAATAAATTAAACGTAAAGGCATAAAACAGAGTTACTGAAAGTGCACAGGTCTTTGGAAAGATTTAGATAGATGAATAAACTAACTGAACCTAGAACTGTGAAGCATTTTATTAATAATTATAAGGAAAGGTTATGTTTACTATAATAACTTTCTTTAATATGTGACACTTGAATTCTTATGAATAAAAGTTCCTAATTTTAGAGAAAGATTCTACAGTAACTTGTCACAAATCTGATCAACCTATAACCTTTTGGAACATATCTGTATTACAGGAGAAAGACTTACCTTTGCAAGGTGAACAACAAAAAGAAGTAATTTGGGGATCACAACTGTTTTCCTCCACTGTATTACCTAGAACAAAGGAATTTACAACAGACATTATGGTTTTCCTTGCATAAAAATAAATTCTGGTATATGAAATRAGGAAAAGTCTGCCATTTTGCACCAAGCCTGTATAGTCAAACTTTGAGACAACTCTGCTACACGCCAGCTGTATTGAGTTCTTTTAACTGCTCAGGACCACAAGACACTAACCCCAAATCCAAAAGCTAAAAATAACAGTAAGTTAAACTACTTTTTATGTTTTCCTTCCCACTGTGATCTCCCCACAAAGTCTGCATTCTAAATAGGGACTGAAATTTTTATTTTATATGAAGAATTCAAATAAGGTTTTAATTTTGGAAAAAGGAATGTTTGGAGGAAGGAATACAAAGATATCTCAAAGACTGCTTGGAATTTTCARTACTGTGTCATAGAGTTCATACACTTAGATAATTAGAGCTACTAAGTAGTCCTTAGCTTTGAATACCTGGAAACTCCCACCCATCGCTACTCAAAATGACTCTCAACTAGAAGTGAACAAGCATATTTCTTCCTTCACCCTTTTCCGGAAGTTCAATGAATATGTGGATTTGATGCATGTCCACCATCACTTGAGAACTAATTAAGCTTTTCCCAAGTCCTTTTAGCTTCAAGAATCAGGCTACCTTTCAACACTTGGCAGCAATAATTCAGTATCTATTTAAAATACCTCTGATTCACTCACAGAACACCATGAGTATTTTACTTACCAGCCAGTGGCAGATATTTTCAGATAGGCTACAGGTGTTAATTCTTAGGCTGCCATGAACACCTACAAACTGTTTTGAATAACATTGATTTGCCTGTCAAAATGGGCAGCATCTCAAACTATCCAAATRTACTCTGGAAAGCATTCTACTCCTTACAGGAAAAAACAGATATCTGTCTCTCACCATTTCAAGCATAGCTCCCTGTTGTGTGCTAAAATAAGCACACAGATGCAGCTTCAGACATCATGTAACATGCTTCAGGCATGTGAATAGTCCCTGCAGGAAGACAACAGTACTGTTAACACACTGAATGAAAGTCTCTATAGTATCCTGAAATACAAGTGTTGCAACATATTCCTATGGTACAGTCCTTTAGAGGACCAGTGTTACAGCAAGTTTTAGTGTGACATAATAACTAGCTACATCTGAACTCTGGAATTCAAGATGAATCCTGGGCCTAAAGGAACAGGAGTGTAAGCAATCCATGGTTTAAAACTGTTTAGCACTGGTCTAATTGCCTATTCTTTTGATAGATGAAGGTGCAGTAGGATTAGAATCAAAAGAAATTATTGGTAGTCTATCATTAATAAAGGCACTGAAATTGCAAGGAAGGAGGAAGGGAAATAAAGAAACAAAATGGGGGAAACAATTCTTTGGTATTCCTTCTGAATTATTTGGACTGTCACAATGTCAGGCAAACCTGCAGGTATTTTGCCTCAGGGTCTGTTCTTAGGAGGGCTCAGTGGAAATGGGAGGGGAAAAATGTCCTGCAAATAATGGCATAACAGTGGAAAAGATAGAAAACATGTATGTCTATATATATGTACATATATATGTATATGCATACTCACTACATGCCAAAAAAACCTACTGAACAAAACATCAAACTTTCTTAAAACATGCCAATCAGTGCTAAGTGTGCCACAGATTCTTTGGTCACTTCAGATAAGAACTGTAAGAATACTTAATAGGTATTTTGAACCCACTGTAAATATATACTGCCAAGACAGGACCTAACAGACTGTATTAGTAATGTATCRTCCCATCCCAAGGTCTCTCTCTGTCATGGCCTCTGAACTTTTTCTTCAACGACTGCTCAAAATCAGTTATAATTTATTCTGATGGCTGTAACTTGCTCCACATTTTTGAGGCACTAAAGCTATTCTTTGATTAGTGACTATGGTGTATCTTCAGCGGTTTTCAAATAGTATTTTAAATGAGCATTTACTATGATGGCTCAGACAGGCAACAGTGCCTTTCATGTAAAGGTCATTGGCTCACTTCTGACCCTAGATAATAAAGGCTGAAAAGGACTGCTGCCCAATGACTATTTTGTACCCTGTATGAACTGAATTGATGGGTTTGGTCCAGAGTGTTAGTGGATAAATATCCACATCACAAACTATCACCAGAATTGGTGTTATTAATGTCATTCTTAGTAGAAAGTCAAGGAGCGAGTTGGCATAGAGAATAAATTGCATTCTCAAAACTAGAAGGCAAGATAAAGATGATACACTAACAAGGTGGTCTAGAAAAAGAACCACCCCTTTCCTGTAGCTGTTTCAGAGCTTTCAGTCCAAGATTCTTAACACACTAAAATCAGAAAGAATGAAGGATACTACTGGGAGGATTTCTGAGCCAAAAAAAAAAAAATCTCATTTTGCGTGATTTCTCCAGCTGCCTACAAAATAGACATGTTCCAAATATATGATCAACGATGCTATCTGCGAATGCTTGCTTGCTGTTAGAAGTACGTGACAGGTTTGATTAGCGATTTTTGCCAGAGAAATGGCAAAAATTACTATTGCTACTGCTCCACATATTTGTGAACTGAGTTTAAAAAGTCTGTAAAAGCTGATAATGCAAAGAACACTCAGGAATCACTGGATGGTTTCAGCCATCTATACCAACTGTTGATCAACCGTGACATTTATTGGCAGCTACAAACTTTTAAAGATCCAAGAAGCATATAACATTCAGATTGTAGCAGTCTCCTCAGTCACTCTGTTCTTCATAAAATCAAATTAATTAAGATTAGTACAGGAAACAGTTGATCTATAGTGGTCATTCCATTACCCATCCTTCTGCCAGAACAAGTTTATCCTTTGCTGTGCGATGTCCAACTAACTGTGGACATTCCAGTGACACTACTTCCACTAAAATTTTTTTTAAGATATTTTTGTTTAGACTTTTCTTAGATATTTTTGTTTAGACTTAGCAAACTTTAAGCTTACAAGATTTGTTGAGAACCATATGTATCCACTTTTTGAACAGTTGTGATTTTTCCTCTGTTTCACTTTCTGCCTTTGGAATGCTGTGGGGAAAAATATGTCTATCTCAGACCCTTTGCAAAGTTTCATTAGTTTCTGAAGAAGACTCTTAGTGTTTGTACGATACCCTTTCAGGAAAGATTGCCCTTTTTCTGTACTCGTGGTAGTGCTAATATAGAAAAAACACTGCAAGTTAAAAAAAAAAAAAATTCTAGCACTTATTCATCATGCACAGCTCATCCACTGGGTATGACATTTCTTCCACTTATGTTATTTCATATGCATTTTTTTGGACAAAGGTTCAAAGAACTATAGCACAGTCTTCCAACCCATTTATATGAATAAATGTGTTCATTGTCTTTAGAACCAAACAGTGGTCCCACTTAAGTCAGATAACTGATGATAGTGACACTATATGCCCCTGAGAAAGATACTCTGCCGATTTTTTACATTCTGTCAACTCAGGTCACATTTTCAGAAGTTTTTCAGAAGGGGACAAATGAGAGATCTTCAATGAAAAGCCTGTTTCRCATAAGTGTGCAAAAGACCAAGAAAATTAAACACCAGTTTAACACAAACTTTGCCTCTGCTGATACTTTTGCTTATGTGACAACAAGCTATGCTTTTCTAACACCAGTTTGGGATGGAGTTGGTGTCTCTAAAAGTTATAGTAATCTGTATTTGCTCTGGAACTGGGTTAATCTAACAGTGTTCCAAAATAGGAAATGTCTCTTTTCATTGTGGTCACAGAGTTTATGCCTACTCTCCTAAACAAAGGCTTGGATTTGATAAAGGATTCATGTAAGACACTCCAGCTATACAAGAATCTGTTCAAAAACCAGGTAGGCAAGAAAAGATATAAATTCCTTTTTATGCTGCACAGCAATCATAGGGTTATGGCAATTTATGGCTAAAAAGTGAGCTAAATCACAAACTTATTTTTAAGCAGAAGGCACTGAACACAAAGAGAGAAGTGAGTTCCTTAACAAATATGACATTTCAGTACCTGTCAGCCACCACTTCAGTGCTAACAGAGAAGAACAGTTCAAAATACTAGCTCACATTACAACTCAGTCCTGCAGCAGGAAGGTCACAATTCTTTAGTCCTTCTCCGTAACAGGATAACCGCGGGCTGCAACAGAGAGTCGCTAAAAGTCCTCATGCAAATATTAAAGCCCCCCTTCCCTCCTAGGCTGCCCTCCGGGTTCCTCACTGACCGTTGGGCCCCCCAACGGCCGCGGAACGTTGACTGGATCCAAACGCGGAGCCCCGCCCCCAGCAGCGTGCGGGCGGACTCAGCGCCTCAGCGCGGCTCGGGTGGGTATATGCCCCACCGGTGACTGCTGCCCAGGTTAAGTGCATTTTCCCCACTCCTTTGGGAGATGCCGCAGCTTGGAAGAGTTACAGGGCAACCCCGCTTTGCCCTAAGTGCTCCGCACACGGGAGCTGAGCTAGCCGTCCCTTGTCGTCCTCCCAGGGAAAAGGTACCCTTCCCTGTCTTTTTTTTACGAAGTGGGTTGAGGGCAACGGGCTTCTCAGGCTGAATGTTTCTGCTGTGAAGCCTACTACAGCACCAGTTTAAAGTCACGGGTCACATTTAATAAACTAGATGATACATCAGCCTTAGAACTGTGCAATTGCCTATGCACTTAGTGCAACCAATCAACCTCAGGACTGTTTTCAGCAATCATAAATATCTTTAGGAGTAAATGTACTAATATTTGATAAAATTAATTTAAAAATTGCCAGCCTCTTGAACTCGGGTCATTATGGCCTATATAAAAGAGAGATATTCAGGTTGTTTACTGACTCTGGCAGAAATACAAAGATAAATAGACATATTAAAATGTATAAACATCCCCTCTTTTGTAGGCACTAAGTTTGTTTTAACAGTGCCAATAAATATCTGCTTCTATGGGTCTAGCAGCAACTAATGTTCACCAGGAGATACACTTTAGAAACAAGAACTAGGGAAAAAAAACTCTATGTGCACAAATGGAAAGATTAAATGTGAGTGAAAATTAAATCTATTAGGAATTTTCCCTGAATTCCTGTAATTGAGTAATCTGGGAAAAGTGCTAGTTTTGTTATAGGATAGAAATCCACTTTGCAAAAACATTGGAAAGGTAACCAATTTAATTATTAAAAATACAGGAAACAAGAATGACACAATTACTGCATTAATTAAATCTTACTTTAAAATATAATTTATGTGAAGAAAACTGCTGYTTCTTACACTCACTGTCATGGAAAAGCTTTAATAGAGTATATTATTATATAATTCTGTTTTCTTCCTGAGAAATTAATTCTTCTGTCTGAATATTACAAACTGGTTGAGCTATTAAACATATGATATATACATATGTATAACACCTCAATGATATACACACACACATACTTACTTTTTTTTCCCTTTCAGAGACTAGCCAGAGACTTTATACAGGAGGACAATGGAAGAGAACTTCATAGCCTATTTGTATTTCCACTTCACATATTCACATCTCTGCATTAGTCTAGTGGCTTTTTTTTGACACTATTACAATGCTGGGAGATAACTGCCAAAAGAAAAGAGTTAGAATTGAAAGCTTTCCAGCCTGCTACCTATCTAATGTCTCTTCACTTGTCAGAGAGCATCCAGTGTCCCCCAACTTCCCACAAAGCCAGTTCCCTTTTCATCTCCAAAGAGGACTTACGGCAGCATGAATAAGACATGCCAACTTAGTGGTAGGCAAAAGGGGAAGGGAAAAATGAAATATGCAAATTAAGCCATCTTTTATATCATAAAACTGCATCGTTTGTTGATACTGATCTTTGATAGGATGAAATTGGATGGATTGGCTGAATCAAAATTCATAGTCATGTAGCTCAATTAAGGTGAAGATGAGTGAACCAAACCTCTTCATTGCAATCATTTCTTCTTAACAGAGATATTGTTCCTTCAGTCACAATGAAAATTCAGTTTCAATACTGGTGCCTARTTTATTGTCAAATTAAAGTAGGCAGGATTTTCAAATAAGAAAAGGCTGAAAATATGTGATTTAAATCCAATAGTCCTGTTCTYTTATTACGACTGGTCTCTGTGTGATTTAAAATAATAGTCAAGGCATATTCAGACCTGACAATTAACATCACCTGACTCCTCTATTTGTTTAGAAATATATATGACAGATTTATTTTAAAGAGGTAGGCCAATGATTCAGATAAGCCAGGCTGAATCAACTCCATGCCATGATTATATATTACAAGTGTCAACTACTATAATAACCCTGTTAAGAACATGCAAAAATAAATTTCACCCTCTGAAGTAGAATAGTTTGTTTCTTTTAAAAGTACTGTGTAAAACAACAGATAGTAGAATTATATCATAACAGTCCTGTGACATCCATAGTTCTCAGATACATGCTATCTGCTTAATTGTCATAGAAAAGGCAGTCAGATTAATATTGATATGAGCATTACTAAAATTCTTGTCACTAATATTCCTCAGGAACAGTGTTAATTTTACATGTTAATGAGTAGATAAGGAGAATTATGTTCCCAGAGGGAGAAGAAGAGGTTGACTGAGGCATGAAATGCCCCTAAGAGTGTAGCCAAATAGGATTGTGGATGTGCTCTGTTTGTGTAATTTGCCAGATGAACTAACTAGCATTCTGTTTGGAGTAGAGCTCTTTATTTTTTCTTATTGTTGTTAGGGAGTTTATATGTAAAATGAATACCAGTGTGAAGTGTTGGTCTTATGAATATAATGCTTTATTAATATATATAGTGCTTTCATTAGGATATTACAGTAAGAAGGTATAAGTATACATGAGATAATTATCATGGAACATGCAAATCTTCACTTTCAGGAAATGCTTGATACAGGTCACCAAGGAATATTGCCTGAATATAGTACTATCTTGGTACTCTCTTTTCATCTTCATGACAGAAAAAGGAATTTATTCCTTTAGGTATATGAAATCATACCACAGACACCGCAGTGAGAAAAAAACAAACAAACGGGAAAAAATACAACAGAAAAAAAGGCCATTGGCATTTTTATCTTGTTCCTTTTCCTTGTTCCTGTTCTTGTTCCTTTAAAAGAAAATAAAAGCAAAGACTGATACTACTTTTTTCTTCAACAATAAACAAAGTTTACTGATAAACCTAGTGATTGATAGATACTCTGTCACCTGTCTGTCAAAACAACATGTCACCAAACCACCCAAGTAACACACACTCACTCGCAAACTGCCTGCGATATCAACCTAAGAACCTGTATAATATTCCTGGTTTGGGGGATAAGTATCTTAGTCATGAAGCAAACAGAGAATGCTTTTGAGGTTATTATCTACATTTTTAAACACACAGGAGCGTTAAATATTCACAGACCTAAATTAAACTTCAGTGCTAGGATCCATCTCAAATGCAACAAAAGACGTTATCACAGTATCCCCATCAGAAAATACACATTACCTATATAATAACAAGAGCAACTTTGAACTTCTTTTGGAACAGTAAGGGGGAAAAAAAAACACCCAAATGTTGCGCTGTTTGGTGCTCGTTTAATGGTTAAACTTCAGTTGGGATTTTTCTGGGGAAGATTTTGCACTGGTTATTTGTTACTGCCAGACTAAAGATTTACATAAATCTCTTCTGAGAGCTTGCTTCATCACTAGGTGCCACGTTCCACAGCCACCAAATGAGAAAATGTTAGAGGCCCTTAAACATTTAAGAGTCCAGCCCTGTTTCTTCTGTTCCTCCTAACTCCTTCCTCTACTCAGGCAGTCATTAGGAAAATGGGAAGGTGTTTGTTAAAGAAAATCATGGAGCTAGATGCTATACCAGTAATGGCTTTTTGGTTGTAACAGCTCTTCAATCGTGTTATAGCAACAAGAAGAGGCATCTTCCTAACAATCCTCACATTTCAGAAGGTTGTTTACTTTGGAGGTATCAATCACTATGAACATATTTACATTGCAGACTTCAATTTACTTTGCTTGGGATGAAGCTTTATGATATCGTAGGTAGAATGCTTCTGAGTTAGGTAGATTGCTAACTGGTACTCAAGTTGGTTTATTAAAAGCTAGTTTGGATGTTCCTACATTATACAGGCATACCTCGTTTTATTGCGCTTTGCTTTATTGCACTTCGCAGATAATGCATTTTTTACAGCTTGAAGGTCTGTGGCAACCCTGCGTCGAGCAAGTCTATCGGCACCATTTTTCCAACAGCATGTGCTTGCTTCGTGTCTCTGTGTCACATTTTGGTAATTCTCACAATATTTCAAACTTTATTATTATATCTATTATGGTGATCTGTGATCAGTGATCTTTGATGTTACTATTGTAATTGTTCTGGGGTGCCACAAACCGCGCCCATATAAGATGGCAAACTCAATCGATAAATGTTGTGTGTGTCCTGACTGCTCCACCGACCAGCCGTTCCCCCGTCTCTCTCCCTCTCCTCGGGCCTCCCTATTCCCTGAGACACAACAATATTGAAATTAGGGCAATTAATAACCCTACAGTGGCCTCTAAGTGTTCGAGTGAAAGGAAGAGTCGCACATCTCTCACTTTAAATCAAAAGCTAGAAATGATGAAGCTTAGTGAGGAAGGCATGTCAAAAGCCAAGACAGGCTGAAAGCTGGGCCTCTTGTGCCAAACAGTTAGCCAAGTTGTGAATGCAAAGGAAAAGTTCTTGAAGGAAATTCAAAAAGTGCTACTCCAGTGAACGCACAAATGATAAGAAAGCAAAACAGCCTTATTGCTGCTGATATGCAGAAAGTTTTAGTGGTCTGGGTAGAAGATCAAACCAGCCACAACATTTCCTTAAGCCAAAGCCTAATCCAGAGCAAGGCCCTAACTCTCTTCAATTCTGTGAAGGCTGAGAGAGGTGAGGAAGCTGCAGAAGAAAAGTTTGAAGCTAGCAGAGGTTGGTTCGTGAGGTTTAAGGAAAGAAGCCATCTCCATAGCATAAAAGTGCAAGGTGAAGCAGCAGGTGCTGATGCAGAAGCTGCAGCAAGTTATCCAGATCTAGCTAAGATAATTGATGAAGGTGGCTACACTAAACAACAGATTTTCAATGCAGATGAAACAGCCTTACATTGGAAGAAGATGCCATCTAGGACTTTCATAGCTAGAGAGGAGAAGTCAATGCCTGGCTTCAAAGCTTCAAAGGACAGGCTGACTCTCTTGTTAGGGGCTAATGCAGCTGGTGACTTTCAGTTGAAGCCAATGCTCATTTACCATGCTGAAAATCCTAGGGCCCTTAAGAATTATGCTAAATCTACTCTGCCAGTGCTCTATAAATGGAACAACAAAGCCTGGATGACAGCACATCTGTTTACAACATGGTTTACTGAATATTTTAAGCCCACTGTTGAGACCTACTGCTCAGAAAAAAAGATTCCTTTCAAAATGTTACTGCTCATTGACAATGCACCTGGTCACCCAAGAGCTCTGATGGAGATGTACAACAAGATGAATGTGAATTTCATGCCTGCTAACACAACATCCATTCTGCAGCCCATGGATCAAGGAGTCATTTTGACTTTCAAGTCTTATTATTGAAGAAATACATTTCGTAAGGCTGTAGCTGCCATAGATAGTGATTCCTCTGATGGATCTGGGCAAAGTAAATTGAAAACCTTCTGGAAAGGATTCACCATTCTAGATGCCATTAAGAACATTTGTGATTCATGGGAGGAGGTCAAAATATCAACATTCACAAGAGTTTGGAAGAAGTTGATTCCAGCCCTCATGGATGACTTTGAGGGGTTCAAGACTTCAGTGGAAGAAGTAACTGCAGAGGTGGTGGAAATAGCAAGAGAACTAGAATTAGAAGTGAAGCCTGAAGATGTGACTGAATTGCTGCAATCTCACGATAAAACTTTAACGGATGAGGAGTTGCTTCTTATGGATGAGCAGAGAAAGTGGTTTCTTGAGATGCAATCTGCTCCTGGTGAAGATGCTGCAAACATTGTGGAAATGACAACAAAGGACTTAGAATATTACATAAACTTAGCTGATAAAGCAGCGGCAGGGTTTGAGAGGATTGACTCCAATTTTGAAAGAAGTTCTATTGTGGGTAAAATGCTATCAAACAGCATCACGTGCTACAGAGAAATCCTTCGTGAAAGGATCAATCGATGCGGCAAACTTCATTGCTGTCTTATTTTAAGAAATTGCCACAGCCACCCCAACCTTCAGCAACCGCCACCTTGATCAGTCAGCAGCCATCAACATCGAGGCAAGACCCTCCATGAGCAAAAAGATTACGACTCGCTGAAGGCTCAGATGATGGTTAGCATTTTTTAGCAATAATGTATTTTTTAATTAAGGTATGCACATTGTTTTTTAGACATAATGCTATTGCGCACTTAATAGACTACAGTATAGTGTAAACATAACTTTTATATGCACTGGGAAACCAAAAAATTCATGTAACTCGCTTTATTGCGATATTCGCCTTATTGCGGTGGTCTGGAACCGAACCCGCAATATCTACGAGGTGTGCCTGTAGTTCCATTTTCAAGAGGCCACTTACTCCATCAAACCTGTTAAACATCAGATAAGGTGATACTAATATACCTGCTGGAAGTCTCTAGTGTGCATAATATACACATCAGAAAAGATAAGCATACATTCTGGAAAACAGAGTGGCAGTTATGCAGGCTGGAAATATATGAGAAGTCGCTGGAGAGGAAAGCCCTAGGGGCCTATTTGCAACTTCCCTTGATTTGAACAGCATGGTGAAACCAGGAACAGGGTAAGAAGAAAACCTGAAGGAGGTACACATAGACGCAGAATGTTATGATCTCTTCTCCACTCATTTAATTCCAGGAAAATTGTTGCAGAGAAAAACAGAAGACTCAGAGAGCAGATTTGACTGTGGGATAGAAATGAGAATATTGGTTCTACTCAAGCATTGAAGGTTCATAAGTGTTAATGAACCATTTTATACTATCACATGTCATCCTCTTACCAAAATTTGGTAYTTCTTGGCAAATAAGACAATAAAAACATCTGCATGTCATTGATGTACAGCTGTTTACTCTTTTTTGATCCATGCTGCAAAACCTGTCWTGTGCTATAAGTAATTTCTGAGTATTGAAAGCTAAGCAATGAAACTAGAGCCATAAATCTTGGTAAATTGTGAAAAAAATACATCTGCCAACTTCTGTTTAGTTCTGTGTGCCTATATTCTATATGAATTACTATGCTGGTTAGGTTTCGGAATAGAGCATGGGGTATATATAGTAYATATGGCAACAGTGGTTTTCCAAAGTGTCATGAACATCACTAAACAATCAGTACTACCAGGAGAATCTGACCACTCTGTCTTTGGTTACTTTCTCCAACTGCAAAATATTTGGTCTTTATTAATATTCAAATAGTCAGATGACTTCCCCAAAAGCTTAATGGAATACCTTTACCTCCAGAAAAAAGGCTTACATTTTATTTTTGAAAGTAACTAAGAATAAATTCTTTTTGTATAGGTTTTTTTCTGAACCTATATTGAAGCATTTGAATTGTACTCTTAGAGATGCATTTATAGGAAAAAATGTTATCTCTTATTAGATCACATAATGTATCTTGAAAAAAACAGAAAAGTTTCAGACTCACAAATGCTTTTTTGGACCCCCTCTGTAGGGATATGGAAAACAAGCTTGCTGGGAGGAAGAGAGCTCAGGGGAGAATAGAGATGTCCTGTTAATCAGGACATAAAAAAGAAAGGAGAAGCTATGATGTGACAGTGACTGGTGGAAGAAAAGCTGGCAAACAGCAGAGATATAAGATTGGGAGATGTGACGATTTGGGGAATATATGTATAATTTATAAATCCAGAGTTATTTTATGAATTTCATGTACCACTCTATCCCTCAGTCGGTATTTAATCTGCCACTTTCTGGCTGGGACTATGTCATAGATCACACACTCTATCTGAGCATAGATACAAGAGTAATCTAAGAAGTGATAATATGATATGATTTTTTTCTCAGTAAAACATTGAATATGCTAAATAGACTGGTTAAACTAAAGGATTTTCTCAGGTTGTCTGCCTGTAAATTAGAACAATGGAAATTGCCTAGTGAAAAAATAGATGTTAAAAGAATGCATGTTCTCTGAGCTGGGGAACTGTCTGACCAAATGAGAAAAAGCTGGTCCTGAAAAAAATGAGAGAAAGCATGCTGAGAGAGCCTGCAGGCTGAGCAGGAGAACAGCAAGGCTTTAATACGATGGAAGAATTGTCCAAAACTTCATGGCCTTATGGAGTGTGAAGGATCCCAGAGAGAAAGGTTTTACATCCAGGTTTTTGCTTGTTTTTTATTATGGGAGTTTTAAGTCTAGATACTTTCTCCATTAATGAGATGTGTATAATAATAAGAATTTATAATCTCCACTTACTTTCTGTAAGTATGGTACATCCTCATAAGGTGAAACTATAAACTACAGTCATCAGGAAGGAAAGCTTTACGCTTAAGACAGTACGGAAGCTGAAAGGGAGACTAGAACTAGCCGTAGGGATCTTGATTGTAAACTCTGAAGGCTGTGCCCAGAGAGTAGGCCTCAGCACCTATATACTGGATATCATCAGTGGGCATCCGGTGTTCAGTTTCAAAGCACAACAGCAAAGGCAGCATGAGTGGGCCTATGATGACAGGGAAAGGAGATTCAGGTAGCAGTGATTAGAGGAAATGAGAGAAGCAGGTAGGAGGAAAGTATCTATCATAGAGAGGTTAGTGCTTAAAGGGAGCTGTGTGTCAAGAAGATGGAAGTAAGCAATGTTTAGCAACCCTGGTAAAGAAAGAAAGAAAAAATACAGAACAGAGGAGATGATATTTTTGGCAAAAGTTTCATGTTTTCCTTTGAGTGGCACAAGAGGATAGGGAAGGGTACAGAAAAGTACTGCAGAGCCATCCAATAGGTAGGTAGCTGAACTGGTAGGAAGCATCTGATATTGCAGTGCTTCTGTCAGTCAGCTTTCTGGAGCTGGGGATTGAAAAGTTGAGCACTGGCAATGATGAATGGTAAGCAGTGCCTTTTTACACTGTACTAGAAATAGCGTATAAATGTTTTGGCCTCTGGATTGCTTAAAGTTGGTAAGTTTTCCTCCGTGAAGAAGCAGTGTATCTTCCACCAAAAGCTGGCTTTAGGACTTTCTCCTGCCCTAGACAAACTGTGAAACATTTACTTTGTGTTATGCACAGCCATTAGAAGATGTGCTGCTGTGGCAATTGCCTCTGTAGTCACTATTGCTGTCTGCTGTCACTGGATGCTTAACCTTCCTTATAGAGACAGGCTGATCACAGAACACCTTCTGCTGGCTCATTTCTGAATGTACATGCAAGCAGAGAATTTCATTGCTACGTTCTTCTGCCAATCAAATGATGGGAACATTCTGAAGGTGTGTTATGGAGGAAGTTCCTGCTAGCATTGTAATTTTAGTTGCATTTTGTTATGGGAAGCCCACAGATTCAACAGTACAAACAGGCACAAGGGTTAGAGAATTGGTCCAAAAAGAGAAATTCACATTAACATCTGTAAAGCAGTATATAATGCAAATTGTGAGATCATATGATATAAATCATTTGGAGTTTACAATAGTAAAACAATTAATTTTAATAGTAAAGTAAATCACCTGTATCTCTGGTGAAACTATTCACCTTAATATTAGGGGAAAAAATGTTTTCAGTATGCAGATGACAAGCAAGTATTTTTATTAGGATCTCCAGTGAAATAGCTGTTGGAAGATACAATTCTGCTCTTTTACACTGGTTTTACTGAATTCAGTTCTCCCATTGGCCAATTCAATTCTTACAATTCAATTCACTTTTACATTGGCTTCCACTAGTCAATTCAGCTGCAGAGCTTTGAAGTTTTCTACTGTAATTGATGTACCTAAAACTTTCCCTTAATTTGGGATCCACTAGATTGTTAGAACTGTTCTGGTGGGCTGGATCCACTGTAGGTGATGGATCATGTGGCTTGTTCTGACAGTCTCTCTTTTTCATCCTCTTTTCTGAGAGCCTATGTGACTAATGTAGTGAAATCAATAGCATTGAAATAATGTTAATTAATTTTGAAAAAAAAAAAGAAAAAATACAATAACAGAGAGAGATGTAGAGACTGAAACTTGTCTTAAGTCTTGAGAAGTGGTAAGTCTTGATAAGTCTTGAGAACTGATAAGTAGATACAATTATTGTTATGGTTAATGTGTTGTTACATTTGGTGTTTCTTAGATTTAAAACCACTGTACAGCAGTGCGTTTACCTTTCATTTTCTACCACAGTGTGATCCAACTGGAAGTGCACAAGGAAGGCCAAGTGCCAGTTCCCTTTTATTTGGAGAAAACAGGGCAGTTGGACAAGAGCTGAATACCTCTTCCTTCAACTACAAATGGCCTAGTCATAAAATCAAGGTAAGAAGCTGCTTTAATTTTATCAATAAAGGATGTTAAATCAGCCCATGCTGATTTCAGATGCATCTGTGCCTTCCTGTCAGAATTCGTATTGTATTCAGAAAGGAATGGAACAAAGTGATACCAGGCATTCCTGACACTCAGCATGGATAAATAATGAGAAGAGAAATCAACAGACCAGAGATATAAAGCATGTTCTTCAAAATACCACAGTAGATCAGTGGCAGATGTAAGAATGGAATATAATTTCATTGATGTCATCTCCTCCACTCCTAATGATGCCCATGATCTCCTCAGTGCCTGGGGACAGACAAGGCAGTGAAGAAGGGGAAAACAAATATGTGTAATTGAACCTGTTTTAGAGGACTGAAGATTTACTTAATTCTCAAATAAATCACACAGCATTGAATCCCTAACTACTAGACATCCAAGGACAGCACCCTAAGGCCTTTTGTTTTCTAGACTGGGGGTATTTTCTCATTTTCTGTAGCTGATGCGATTTTATTCTTCAGTTACTTTAGCTACTTCTTGTTCTTTTTACTTAGACAAAGAGTTCAGTTTTGGCTTTCAGTCAGTGTATGTTTAGTAGGAGCAATTCAGCACAAAGACCTTTCCATCCTTCCCCAAGTACTATGGCTTTACAGAGCTTTTTAGTGAGGACTGGAAGACTGAGCGCAAGTTCTTGTTTGTGTTGTGTTGCTCTGGAAAAAGAAAGCCTTTGATATACCATACCAACTCAAACAGTAGCCGCAAGGGAAACGCTGTCTCCACATCAACACTCATTAACATATGGATGTTAGTCGTTTTACCGGCTCCTTTATAACTCTTTGAGTTGAATCCTATCATAATTTTAAATTGTCTTTTTCTTTAACATGGCTTTACAGTATTGAGGATTATTAATGTCCCTCTTCCTGCAGTCCCTAATTGCTGTTAGAATACAATTAAATATCTTCTAAACACAAACACAGCACAACCATGTTCTGACGGTAGTGTTTGCATGAAGTACACCAGCCTGGCCCTAGAACAACAGTTATTAATTGTGAGAATACAGTTCAGATTCTGTGTCTAGCTTCTTGATGGAAATGGTCAACCGATTAATGGAAATAGAGTGTTTTTTCCTCTTGTTGTATTTGGTAAGACTTTATGCATGATGGAATATTTGGAGTATGGATGAAACTACTTCCTTTTATAGCTGTTTTGTCTTGTCTGTATTCAATATTGCACATAGCTTGTCTCAAACAGCTATCCATAAACTGAGAATAATCTATTTGAAAATTTTTCCTAGTTTCAATGATAAAAAGAGACCTCAATCCCAATTTATCTGTAAATTTAAACCAGTATTCCTTAGCTGACTCTTTGTAAGCTGCTTCTTCCTGGAAATAACATCTGTATTAGTTCTTCAAGAAAAAAAAATCTGAAAATTTAGTGTTTGGTGAGAAAGCATTTCAAATGGAATGTTTAAAGAACAGTCTATAGTTGTGTAGTTGTTTGGTTTCAACATTCAGAAATAACGTCACTTTGCTGAAGAGTGAAGAACTAAGTTTTTCTGGAAGTGTTGGATTTTCTGGAGATTTTTTGAATTAACACTTATAAACTTACAGCAGAATACTTCTCATCCTTATGCAAGAGGAGGAGAACCTAACTTCCACCTGTCCAAAACACAGAAGATAAAACAGTGTGTTCATTTGGTCAGAAGTGTCAAGTCTCTCTTAAATACTTTTATTTTTCGTATAACATCACTGAAGSAAGTACAGTTAAAAAGAAATATTTATTACAAAGTTGCTTTTCCAAAAAAAGTTTATGTCAGCAAATCAAAAGAGTGTGCTTGTTCAAACAATTTTTAGATATTTTTGGATTCTATTGTAATATCCACGTTTCTAGTTAAACTGGTTGGGTTTAGTTGTTGGGTTTTTTTCTTATCAAAAGGAATCAAAGTATCCCAAAATGAAAAAAAATTTTTTTGAAGTTTTGTTAAACTTGATTTTTGTTCTTGAAGCTAATTTTACTCAAGGTAGTTTCTGATATCTTGGGTGGGGGAGTAAAAGGGGAATAACAACAAGTCTTCCTGAGCAAAGCAAATATCTATGAAAAATCATCAAAATTTTCTATGGAAATCCAGGTTTTTAAGCTGACTAACCTCAGCAAAATTATTCTTACATTGATATATCAAGGCAGACATAGCCTCCTGCTTGTTTTGCTTAGACTGGGATACAAAACCGCACTTTTCATCAATCTTGCTAATTTAGCAGTTTCAGTTCTATTCAGTGTCTTTTTATTTAATTATTTTCTTGATTTTTTTCAAAATATTCTAGGAGATGTCTTTGAGTAGATTCTATTCTAGAGGATGTTCCATTTACATGTTTTGAAAATAATTTTCTGCATTTGAAATCTGAAAACTAAACAGAAGTGGTATCACTTAGGCAAAATGTGAAAAGGATGCATTTCTAAACTTGTTTAATCCTTGTAGGCATGTCTCTCAATACTTGACTCCTCTAATTCTGAAACTCCATTGGATTGCAAAGAAGTTGTTTTAGGATATGCACAAATTTGGTGCTGGACAAGACCACTGAAATCCTTATCGCTCATGATCACAGCTAAGATGGATATCCTACATAGAGGGAAAAGGAAAGTATCAGATAGTGTTGTCCAAAAGCTCTTTACATCTACCTCTCATGAATGAGTCCCCACAACATTTCTGGTTCCTCTTCTTACCATTCTGTTAATCTGAAACATCATAGCTACATTCTTTTCCTTGATTTTATAGTTCATTTATATAGACAGGTATGTATTTATGATACCTGTTTTCTTGCCTTATAAATCTTCTAACCTTTTTGCAAATTTTCTATTTTCTATATCATAGAAAATAATGAAAATAGGTGGGGGACTATTATTGTGCCTTCCACTACATGCATAAACTTCAGACAGACAGATAGACAGCTGGATGCTTTGGCTTAGAAGCCTGACTTCAATTAAAAAAAAAACTTGATGAGTATTCAAGGAGTCTTGGCTGCCTTCAGTCATGTCCATTTTCAGTTGATACTGTGCTTGTTAATCGGTTGGACCATTTCACTGGACATAGATGCCAAGCAATAATAGCTTTATTTAGACACTTTGCATAATAAGGTGAGTGGCATCATTTGCAGCTGGGAGACCCATCTCACTGACATCTTCAAAGCACTGATGCCTCATGTCCTTTTAACAATGAAGTACACCTGTTGGCTTTTCTGTGCCAAAAAATGCCCTGAATGGTGGTGGGAAGGAACACATGGAAACCAAGATGAATTTTGGCTGCCAAAAGAGGCTGGCTGTACTGCAGCTGGCAGCTTTGACCACTTACAGTATATCTAACAGGAAAACACTGCCTGATTATGGCAGGAGAGGACATATTAAACCACCAGAGACAGAGGTTGTGGCCTCGCTCTGAGAAATTGGCAGATACTGAAAGAAAGGCATAGGGCAGAGGAGGAACAACATTGTTCAGTCCAGGTGGTGCTATGAAAAGGTAGAATTCCTGTGCCATAGATGCTGTGTGGAAGGGTTGCCTGCTCCTTCTGAATTAGGGTTTGGCTTTGCAGCTAGCACGCTGAGGAAGCCTAACATAATTCCTAAGAGTAAAACTTCMAATTATTTTTTCATTTGTAGAATAGGGTCTTAAAGTATTTTAGGAACTGAATGTCTGAGAGATACAATGCAAAAGAATAAAATGTTAATATACCTCTAAGATGCCCAATATCTATTTCCAGATCATGATGCTATTTGCTTAGACTAATGCCTTCTTCCATCRCCCTCATTCAGCACGGAGAGGAGGAGGAGGATTTGTGGCAGATCAGTTGTCCTGCGCAGGCAGCAACCCATCTGGGCTACTGTCTTTTTGGGAAGTTRCACTGCCACTTCCCTGTCATACTGGCATTTCTTTAATACAGTCATCATGTCTTTAGTTGAGGGCCACCAGGAAAAATGACAGCCAGCAGTGGGCTGTTACTGCCAGAACAATTAATCTGGTCTGTTCTCTGCCTACATCTGAAAATGGGTAGAAGCAGCTAATTCCCAAGCAGCCCTCAGAAGCAGCAGCAAATTTACTGGATGGCATATATACAGGTGCTATCTAGTGCATACCCAGTAAGCCCAGTGTTTCTGGGTAGCAATAGCTCTACTATGCATGGGCACATTTGACCTTGCCATGTGTAATATATTTGTCTTTTTTAAAATAATCAGATCTCCTGTATGCTTGCAGATCAGCTGTACTGCATATGCTAGACATTTAGTTAGTTGAAGGGGGAAAGACCGTACTGTATGGTCCTGGGAGGCCTACATAAGAAACAATATGGCCCTCTTTAGTTGGAGTATTAGATATCATTGGTATATTCTGTAATATTGTCAGGAAAGCCTGCTTTGTGATAGGATAGCTTTGTAACATACAATCAAAATACAATAAATTTTGAAGTTTCTTGCATCACCATCTTAACACAGATGTTTCAGTATGTTCCCAGGGGTACTATGGAGAGCTTTTCTTCTTTGCAGGTCTCAAATGTAGACTGGATGGCCCTAATTTATAGGGACATTATCTTCTTCTGAAAAATCCAAATTCTTCCCCAGAGGCAGACAAATATCAGAATACATAAAAGTTGTTAAGCAGAACTCAACATTTAGTTAGGAGAGAATAAAATGACACTACAACAACTTGAGAAAACTGAGGATCTAATAAGTATGAAAGTATAGCCCCCCCCCACATATGTTAAACCTCTCTCTTATCAGTACCTCTTCCTAATATTTCCCTGTCCCTTTCTCATGGCCAAGTTTTTCTGAGCAAAATATCTTCTTCCTGCTTTTCCTGGACAAATCGTATAGAATATACATGTGCTGCAATGTTCAGCATCAGGTCACCACTAGAGCTTGACAATAGTACACAACGATATGTACTTAGAAAGCGCATGATTCAATTCTCAGTGGATACCTGACAGGTGCTGTAGGCAAATGTTGCTTTATCTACCAGAAATTCTATTTGAAAGAGTCTTTGGCCTGAGGGTTACGTTAAGTCTGTACTAGGACATATTTCAATTCAAAATAGAGCAGATACATTGCTTAGGACATTTTACGTCCTGTTCTGTTATATATTTGTCCATTTATATTAACTTTTGTAATTCTAGAAATTGGTGACTGTGTATTTCTTGATGTACTGGGCTCCCGCATCTCTTTTCTATCACAGTGGCATCAACTGCCCTCCTTATACCTTATATCCATCTCCTATCAGTATTTCTCTTGCCAATATTTCCCTATCTCTCTTGAGGCCAAACTCTTCTGAGCAAAGTATCTCCTTCCTACTTTTCCTGCCAGGGTGTCTTTTTTAATGAAGCTACTTCTCAAATGGAGCCTCTGTGCTAGTTTTGAGACAACAGTTCCTACAGTACAAAGCAGCAATATTATACAGGGAGTTGCAGGTGGGATCAAGAATAGCTAGCCAACTAGAGAAATACCATCTAGGGAATACAGGGAACAGTCCAGCTGTTTCTTTTCCACAGTGACTGCATAACCTCTCTTCTACTTGCTATAGTGCTCAGCCTTCTGGAAATCATCATGCAGTTCAAGAAAGTGGAGAGATATTTTAACTTATATGAAATTTCATTTTACACTTCAGGCCTCCTAATAATAAACCTGATTGATTTATTGTAGATTGTTCCATATAATAATTTGCTATAGAAGCGAGACTGTGCAGCTGCTCACCTGTTGAGTGCGAATCAAGACCCTGTCCACATGTTAAGCACAGGGGTATAATGCAGGAGGGTCTCTGAAAAATAATCAAACAGGAAACTGTAAACAGGTTCCATATATATACCTTACACTTCATGTAGGTGTCCTTCACAATTTAAGTGGGATAATTTTTTTAAATTTCATCATAGTAGTAAACTGTAAATATCATGTGTTTTTACATGTAATTACCAACATGTTTAGAAAAAAAAGGAGATAGTATGTGAAAAAATAATGTGTGAGAAGTATCAGACAGAAAAAACAGGTGAATTAGAGGATTTCAATTTCCAAAAATTGCTATGACACAGACACCAAAAATTAAAAACTTCCCCTAAACATTTAGCTCTGTGTGTATATGTTCCTATTGAACTGTAAAATGATATTGTCATTATTCTATGTGTTCCACATGCCCTGTTTTACTTATTTCTTTCCTGCTACTACTCGTCTAGATTTTAGCTCAGATGCAGATTATGGGAGGAAGTCTTTCTGCAGTTTACAATTTTCTTCCATCCACAAAATCTTTGGAATGACTAAGGGAACTCTTCTTTATATCGATTGATTAGTGTATAATGATGCAGTGCTGCTTTGTGCCTGAGGTAAAACATGATACCAGGTCCAGATCCCTAAGTGATCTATAATATAATACTATCATGTTATTGTTGCATACTACAGTACAGGCACACCTCGTAGATATTGCGGGTTCRGTTCCAGACCACCGCAATAAGGCGAATATCGCAATAAAGCGAGTTACATGAATTTTTTGGTTTCCCAGTGCATATAAAAGTTATGTTTACACTATACTGTAGTCTATTAAGTGCGCAATAGCATTATGTCTAAAAAACAATGTGCATACCTTAATTAAAAAATACATTATTGCTAAAAAATGCTAACCATCATCTGAGCCTTCAGCGAGTCGTAATCTTTTTGCTCATGGAGGGTCTTGCCTCGATGTTGATGGCTGCTGACTGATCAAGGTGGCGGTTGCTGAAGGTTGGGGTGGCTGTGGCAATTTCTTAAAATAAGACAGCAATGAAGTTTGCCGCATCGATTGATCCTTTCACGAAGGATTTCTCTGTAGCACGTGATGCTGTTTGATAGCATTTTACCCACAATAGAACTTCTTTCAAAATTGGAGTCAATCCTCTCAAACCCTGCCGCTGCTTTATCAGCTAAGTTTATGTAATATTCTAAGTCCTTTGTTGTCATTTCCACAATGTTTGCAGCATCTTCACCAGGAGCAGATTGCATCTCAAGAAACCACTTTCTCTGCTCATCCATAAGAAGCAACTCCTCATCCGTTAAAGTTTTATCGTGAGATTGCAGCAATTCAGTCACATCTTCAGGCTTCACTTCTAATTCTAGTTCTCTTGCTATTTCCACCACCTCTGCAGTTACTTCTTCCACTGAAGTCTTGAACCCCTCAAAGTCATCCATGAGGGCTGGAATCAACTTCTTCCAAACTCTTGTGAATGTTGATATTTTGACCTCCTCCCATGAATCACAAATGTTCTTAATGGCATCTAGAATGGTGAATCCTTTCCAGAAGGTTTTCAATTTACTTTGCCCAGATCCATCAGAGGAATCACTATCTATGGCAGCTACAGCCTTACGAAATGTATTTCTTCAATAATAAGACTTGAAAGTCAAAATGACTCCTTGATCCATGGGCTGCAGAATGGATGTTGTGTTAGCAGGCATGAAATTCACATTCATCTTGTTGTACATCTCCATCAGAGCTCTTGGGTGACCAGGTGCATTGTCAATGAGCAGTAACATTTTGAAAGGAATCTTTTTTTCTGAGCAGTAGGTCTCAACAGTGGGCTTAAAATATTCAGTAAACCATGTTGTAAACAGATGTGCTGTCATCCAGGCTTTGTTGTTCCATTTATAGAGCACTGGCAGAGTAGATTTAGCATAATTCTTAAGGGCCCTAGGATTTTCAGCATGGTAAATGAGCATTGGCTTCAACTGAAAGTCACCAGCTGCATTAGCCCCTAACAAGAGAGTCAGCCTGTCCTTTGAAGCTTTGAAGCCAGGCATTGACTTCTCCTCTCTAGCTATGAAAGTCCTAGATGGCATCKYCTTCCARTRKAAGGCTGTTTYRTCTGCATTGAAAATCTGTTGTTTAGTGTAGCCACCTTCATCAATTATCTTAGCTAGATCTGGATAACTTGCTGCAGCTTCTGCATCAGCACCTGCTGCTTCACCTTGCACTTTTATGCTATGGAGATGGCTTCTTTCCTTAAACCTCACGAACCAACCTCTGCTAGCTTCAAACTTTTCTTCTGCAGCTTCCTCACCTCTCTCAGCCTTCACAGAATTGAAGAGAGTTAGGGCCTTGCTCTGGATTAGGCTTTGGCTTAAGGAAATGTTGTGGCTGGTTTGATCTTCTATCCAGACCCCTAAAACTTTCTGCATATCAGCAGCAATAAGGCTGTTTTGCTTTCTTATCATTTGTGCGTTCACTGGAGTAGCACTTTTTGAATTTCCTTCAAGAACTTTTCCTTTGCATTCACAACTTGGCTAACTGTTTGGCACAAGAGGCCCAGCTTTCAGCCTGTCTTGGCTTTTGACATGCCTTCCTCACTAAGCTTCATCATTTCTAGCTTTTGATTTAAAGTGAGAGATGTGCGACTCTTCCTTTCACTCGAACACTTAGAGGCCACTGTAGGGTTATTAATTGCCCTAATTTCAATATTGTTGTGTCTCAGGGAATAGGGAGGCCYGAGGAGAGGGAGAGAGACGGGGGAACGGCTGGTCGGTGGAGCAGTCAGGACACACACAACATTTATCGATTGAGTTTGCCATCTTATATGGGCGCGGTTTGTGGCACCCCAGAACAATTACAATAGTAACATCAAAGATCACTGATCACAGATCACCATAATAGATATAATAATAATGAAAAAGTTTGAAATATTGTGAGAATTACCAAAATGTGACACAGAGACACGAAGCAAGCACATGCTGTTGGAAAAATGGTGCCGATAGACTTGCTCGACGCAGGGTTGCCACAGACCTTCAAGTTGTAAAAAATGCATTATCTGCGAAGTGCAATAAAGCAAAGCGCAATAAAACGAGGTATGCCTGTGTTTTGTAGTTTGCCCTCTTTCACTGTGTAGTGTGCATTGCTTTTGATTTTTCTTTTTTATAATGAGCCTTTGTTATAGAAGTTATGCTTTAGCCCTGAACTGCTGAGAAGAGTCTAATACCCAATACATGAAACAAAGAGTATGTATAGGAAATACTGAAATAATGTGATTGGGTTAGGAATGCCTTACTGATACAGTTTGGTGAGTTTGGTGTCTCAAGGAAAATAGCTTGTTCTGTCTTTCTTACAGTCAAATGAAATTTGCAGGTAAAAGGGAGCATCTGTGCACAGATTACACAAATACATATCCAGCCTTACCTTGGAATACAGCTTATTTTTTCTAGCACAAAACCAATACACAACACAAAAAGAAAGCAAAGTCCYTGAGTCATACAAGGTGTGGTTCTCAGATGTCTTCCTTATTACCTCTTCTTTGCTGCCAGAAGAATACACCTTATTCTTAAATTGCAAAGTTATGTGACAGACACATTTAGTTCTTTCTTGTTGTTTCTTTGTCAAAAAGGCAGTAACTGTGTTAAGTCCTCTGCTTAAGACTTAGCTGTAACGCTTCCATTTTATTGAGCATTAGATATACAGCAATCAAATATCTCAATAAGAGTATGTCACATTTTTTAAAGAGTATTACTTTCTAGTAGATGATCTAAAAGCATAGTAGTTCTGCAACTGGGACTGGTGGAAGTTCTTAACTAGAAAAGGACATCAGACTTTTTCCATGTTTTGCTTGTAATAGGACCATTTTTTTTAAGTTAGGAATAGCTATGTGTTGATTACAATTTCAAATGTTTATGTTGCAGCTAAATCCATATATCATGGTTTGACCTTGAAAAATATTTGTAAATTCTAGGGTTTTAGCATCTAGAAGCAGAAGACAAAACATTTAGTGCGAAAACAAAAGATGATTTTTTTTTAAAGAAAAATGATGGGAATAGCAAGAGTGGCTATAGCCAAAGACATACTATGCTGTTGTAAGAAAAGGAAAAAAAATACAATAAAAAATGTCAAAAGAAACAGCAAAGGCAATCAAAAAGGCAATGACTGCTAGAGAAATATTTTTACCTAGTTCTAAATTGTATTACTTAGTCAACTTATTGCTGTTAGATAAAGGAAGCAAAATACCCAGTATCAGTGCTTACACTAACATATTGTTGATAAGATAGGGCTCGTACTCACCTTCAGCCACCTCTGCTCTCAGCAGAGAGGAGGATCAGACAGCTGGGGTAATACCATCTTCAACTGTTGCAGCAAGTTTTGCTAGAGAACATCTGTCTCTCTAGGACAAATATTGAAGTGCCATAATTATGTAACTGAAATATGGGTGGATACAGCAAAGATAACATCCTTTCCTGTCTGCATATAATATCAGCAAAAAACCCATAAGTGTCATAAGCTCTCCTTTTTGGGTTGATTAAAATAATATAATAAGAGAATAGAGAATAAAATRTATAAAAATGTAAGTATATAAAAGAATAAATACATATAAAGAATAAAATATATAAAATATAATGAGAGAAAAGAAAACAAAATATAACAAGCAAGAACATTGAATTTAAGAGTAGAAAATATTTTTCTATTTTCTAAAGGATTCTGAAAAAGTGTAAATTCCAAATATTGAGTTAAATGAGTGAATGAGTATATAGGTAAAGTGGTTGTGCTGTATGGGTAGAGGTCAGGGACACACACACACAAAGTCACCAAGAGCAACAAAACGTGTAGAGCTAATCCTTAATGCCATCATACCAAGACAGCGTGTATATAGCCCTGAATTCTTCCTTACACAAAACCCAAGCCTGGCTTATATTTACTGCCAATCTCTTAATTTTAATCTTTGACATTTATCATTCCACAAACTGATGATGACTGGTATCAGGTCTCTCTGCTTTCTCATGCGCTGGTTTTATTATGATCCCTTTTTGCCCTACGTTTTCTCATTTTTAAGTTTTCCATTTACTTTAATTTTTCCTTGGGTGCTCGTGTCTCACCAGTGCTATGTATGTATGGCTTTTTTATTATTATTTTTTTTTTATAATTTTGTTCATCTGGTAGGTTTTCTTTAGCCTTCATGGCTATCTTGTTTTTACTTAAAGAAGGAAAAGGTTAGAGGGGCATTGCGTTCAGGCAGGAAAACTGGCCACTTGCCTTTGATTTTTTTTTTTTAATCGGCAATCCAGGGGAATTAAAACAAGAATGGAAAACAACTTCTGCCAAGACAGAGAGCAAGAGACTGTATTCTTTCTTCCAGTTTCTGACATGATATGTTCAGATACCTTTCGGATACAATATGTCAGCTTGTGTTTCACCATATGACATAATGCAACATGACACACCAATTGTTTTATGACAGAAACATAAAGAAAAAGAGCTTCTCCTTTCTGATAGTAAAGAAATCATTTTTGGTAGAAAAATAGCCAGATTTCTCAAAAACATTAATGCATTGAGGTGCAAGGGCCCTGAGAGCATMCCCCTCCTTGGAGCTCTGGTTGCAGGGGCTCTGGACCAATGTAGGCATAGTGCAGCTGAGGGCTGCCCTTCTCCCTCTGGTGGCCTTGGAGAGAGGCTCCCAGACACCCTGCTGGGAAGCCCCAGCAAGGGCTGACCCCCCCACCCCACCCCACCCCGTGCTTCCTCTGGTAGCTGCTTTTGAGCTGAGGCTCTAGTGCTTGGCCCCCACCTGAGCTACAGCCCCAGCGGACTTGCAGCCATGCCTATACCTATGCTTATGCTTGGCTATGGGCCCCATTGATCCAAACCCAGACCATGACCCACAGACTGACTTCCCAGCCTTACCTTGGACCTGCCTCATCACTATGAACTTGGCTGGCAGTCACTGGGCTGTCTGACCCTGGTCAAGATCACCAGACTTGATCCTGATCCTGATCCTGACTTGCTGACTCGTGTCCTTGGACCTGCCTCATCACCATGTGCTTGTCTGGCAATGTGGGCTCTTGGTCAAACCTGTCTATCATCCCCAGGCCTGCCCTGTTCACCTTGCTCAGGGACTGTGAGACAGGCCCCTGTACTGCTGGCAAGGTTATCACATTTGGCTTCTGGCTCCCCTCCCTTAGGGAGCAGCTGCACTGTGACATAAGTAAGAAGTATTCATTCTACCAGAAATAGTACTGTTTTGGTTAACCCTGTAGGCCCTGCTGATACTGTTCATTCAGAAAGCCACATAGCTTTCCCATGCCAGTATTTTTCAATTGTGAAACTTTTAATGTCAAAGCATATTTGTAGGGCCCTGGATGAGTGGATGACCTTTAATTTTAGACATGTATTATGTGTTCACAGTGATTAAAAGAGGAATTAAATTCAGCTTCTAACAGCTGGAAATTTCATATAATCAGTTTGAGTATTATAATTTTGAAGCTTTTCAGCAACAGCACTTCCAAAGATTTAGAGGTTTTTGTTTTGTTTTTGTTTTACACCTATCATCTGTCCTCACTTCATCAGATTTATATGATCCCAGAAGGCTTCATCTGCCTTCTCAGAGGAACAAACTGGCTGAAGAAATGAGCATTGTATTAATGCAATAACTGGAAAATGTCATAATCTTTAATTGAATCTGGCTGGTTTCCAGATAAAAGAGATATCACCAATAGAAAGGAGTATGCCAAAAGTGTTTCTTCAGTACTGAACTGGTAGGCCAGGAGTATTTGCATGTGTCTGCATATGTTTGCAAGTTCTCCCACAATACACAGCAAAACAATTCATGCAGAGTGTCACAGCTTAGTGCAGTACTTTGAACTAAGAAATATGCTCCAGAAATCCCACCAGGCTATGGCAATTCCAATAGTTATATATTTACAGGAGTATGAGTCCATTGGCAGTTTCAAGTGTGGAAAAAGAGAAATAAGACTAGAGTTGACTAATATAGGTTGCCTTATCTAGATCTTTCCAGTGTCTTTCAGCAAACCTTCCTTCTAAGTAAAGCCCATGGTATCCTAATGCATAATCTCAGGATAGATCTCCCAAAGAAAAAGAATCAAAATTAAAAATAGTTGAGGAGATATGATAAGGGAACCCAGAGACTCTTATTCTGGGCATGGGTACACCATGCAAACACGAAGCAAACAAAATTTATTTTTGATATTTTGATTAATAATTTTGGGGACATGACCATGAATTCTGATAACTTGAAGTCTGTGATATTTCTAGTCCCTTTTTGCACCAAAGTTTAATTTGGCTAGTGAATTTGAGGGAGATCTGGAATGGAACTCAAAGCTGTAGGGTTTTTTGTAGTGCTATTTCCTGACTAGGGGTGAGTGAGTGGGAGCAGAGTAGTGACATCCCTTCTGTGGTTACAGAGCCATTCTGTCATCTGTGCTTGGGTTCAGAACTGCTAAGGACTTTCTATAATAAAAAATAGGCTTTGTCTTAACTGTCTCTTGAAATTCTTTCAACTAGGGAATTGTAATGGTGCTATAAAAAAAACAGTTCTATTGACATGACACATTCCTTAGGATAGACCATTAATCATTGCATGTTATTGTATCTATACTATACTTAATGTTCAAAATTCAAGAAAAATCCTTTTGATACGACTATCAGGAGGAAAAATGTAACACTGAATCTGGCTAAGTAGTTCTTCTGCTGTGACTGAATAGCATTTTAAAATTAATACCTACCAAATGGAATTCTGCTGATTGGTATGTATTTTTATTCCTTAAAGCATCGTTTATAAAAAAAATAAGGAGGTCAGAAATGTCATTCTTGTAACCTGCCAACTTACTGAGAAAGAACTGCTTGGATATAGAATCTTGCTGTGTCCTATTCTCTGGAGTTTTCTCTCAAAAAATGCATAAATATATACTTAATCATAATTCTGGGCATATGTTTCAGCCCTAAGCAACATTGACTGCTAAGGTTCTATATCAAAATAATTTCATGAGACAGGGTCTCTTACAGGTTTTACTACTGTATTCTAAATAATAACCTGTCCTCATCTACATGTCACTAGGAAGAGGATTCATTTTAACTTTACAATGTATGGAGATTTTTAAGCCTCTAGAAAAGCAATTTATTAATGAGTGATTAGCATAATTAATATCTACTGCTTTTGCTGGTCCTGACTGTTCCCATAATAGCCTTTCTTTGGAAAAAAAAAAATCAGAGAAAAAGAAAAAACAGTCAGCAGCGTGAAGCCTGAAGAGAAAGAAGGAATGCTTGATGAATATACTTCCACTCCCTGCCAAAATCTGACACAACTGTAATACTGTCACTCTTGTGATATTCTAGTTAATTGTGTTAAGGCTTGACACAGGCAGGAAGAAGCTGCAGTTCTGCTCTGTTTAGTATGTTGTTCCAGATGCATATTGTCTATATGAACTTGGGCTTCACTTACTGCACTGAATGTATAATAACCATGTAGAATTGCTGTCCTCTTGTGTCTCATGTTCCAGGGTAAATCTTCTGTCTACCCAGCACTGTGATTCTATCACCTGGCTATGCTTGCTGGCCTAGTCTGCTGAAGGCAAGCTCCCACTGGCAGAAATGGGTTTTCATCTTTCCCTTCAGATTTCAAAGATCTCACTGTGACATTTTGTGGCAAGGGTAATATTAGGGGTCCATGGAGAGCAGCTGAGCAGCTGGCTAATATAAGCACCTAAACCAATTGTGAATCCCATGCCACCACTGTTGCTTTCGCTCTACCTTAATTCAATGTAGAATTGAATTAAGAATATAACTCCACTACAATGGAGCAATAGAAACTAGAAAGGGACAAAAGAAAGATGACACAAATGAAAATAAAAGTCATATAACTGAGGTATGTTAGGGAAAAAAAAAATCACAAAATATAGCCTGCACTAAATCTCTTCCTCTTACCAAATTAAGTGTGAATATCAATCTGCCGTGGTTTTTGCAGGCTTAGTTTACAAATGTATTAGTTCATCATACTTCTTTCAGGTTTAATAAAAAAAATACCAACTCAAATGAGTAATAGTCAGTTTTGTTGTCTTGTGATAGACTGATGGCCTTAAGCTCTCCCAAAGGAAATTCAGTCTGAATAAGGATTAACTGCCAGTTGTCAATGAAGCATCCATCCTTAAATAATTATTTCTCACATTCTTTCTAACTTCTGCTTGCTCTTTGTCTTTCAAAACATCATGTTTTGAGGCTAACCCCATAATGAATCACAGAATATCTACGTTAATAAAGATTTTTATTGTAAGAGCATTGTTTTTCTCTCAATATTTCATGTCCTGAAAAGCTCTTTGCTAGAACCCCAGGAAAAGAAGAGCTATCTGTGGGACGTGTCAGCAGCACCACAGGAAAAATAAACAGTATTTGTTTCTTTAGATATTTTTCAGCTCAACTGAGGTTTCTAAGTTCAAGTAATTAACTTATGGTTTTGTTTTATCCCTCTGCTGCTTCTTACATCTATGTGCCAAACTGAGTTCATTAAAACATTCACAGAAAATCATTTTAATGAATTTCTGACATGTTAATATACTACTTGTAAAGGTGTAACTATAGGTCAGGTGTGGTTTAAATTCAGTACCCAATACATTTACCGTTTACAGAACAGCAAAAATAGCAGGTATAATTAATACTGCTAAGTAGGAATAAAATAAATTGAACTCATATTTTTAGAATCCTAACCTTCCACGACCTACTGTCTTTTCAGTCAATATTTAAAAGCTTTACATATCATTCAGGTGTTCAAATAAGCATAAGTACCTTTATCCCAGGATTTAACAAAAGAAATGCCATTCATTAGAACGGTGGAGTGCACAGCTGGTCATTAACAGTAAAAGCTATAGCACCTTCTGAATAGTGGCTACAAGTCAAAACAAGCTGATGAGGTTGTTTAAAAAAAAAAGAACACTACTAAAATCACAGTAGAACAACACTGGAGCAACCCAAGTCAAGGAAGCAGATTATTCAATTAATTTATGAGTTCTCAGTTCCTTAGACTTGTTAGCTGCTTGGAGTAGCTTCCTCAAAGTTGCCCCATTATGAAGTAATATAGGAGATAATCAGAAGAGAAAAAAGATGTACTTTTTATGTAAGACAGTGAGAATAGGAAGTAAAAAAAAAACAATTATTTTTACTTTTCCTGTGCATAAAAGTGAATGGTGGTGGGGTTGTTTTAGAGATACTCATTCAAGAATGTTTTCTATAAACTCACTAATTTTGAAATCATCTGTAATTCAAAGAACAGATATTTTTAGATTTGTATAGTAAGCATCATGTTGTAAAAACAACAAAAAAGAAAAGGTGATCAACAGCTGTGATGCATCTGTTGAGCTTAGAAATGGCRAATAACCAAGGGGAAAGGGATATTTTTCTCCAAAAAAGATGCTGTCAGTTAGTGGAAATAGTTAAATCCTAAGCAGTATAATAAGCAGTATTGCTAGTATCAGCAACATCTGAAATAAATAGAAAGTGATGAAAAATAGACTATGGATGAGAAGTTCATCCTCCAGCACACTCCATTCAAGATGATGGCTAATTATGGGCTTCTCCAAAATTAATACCAAGTTTTGTGCTCTTTAAGTGTAATGGTGGAGATAATACGAATATAATTCAGTCTTATCAACTGATTCTGCTGCTCCTGAAAAATGAACTTTAAGCATATGGTCATACAGTCAGAAAAGCAAATCTATATGAAGAACAGTCCTTGCACAGCATGAGAACAGTTTGGAATTACATGCTAGGGCTCACACAAATGGATTTCCATAGCCATAATGGAGACAGATAAATTTTATAGTTTGACAGTTCATCATAGAGAGAGAGGAATTCCCAGAAAATGTTTTATATTGTTCCACTCAATTTTTAAATATAGTGATTCATTTCTAATGGAGGAAGCAGGAATCTCTCTCTTAAATCTGGCTGATTTCTTCATTAAATAAAATAAAACAGAAACAAAAGAGCTCAAATTTTACAAGGAAATGCTGCTTACTACAGAAAAACACAATATAAAAAAGTGGTCCACTGATTCCTTCCTATAACATATGGACAATACTAGCCATGCTTTAATATCTCCTTCTTGCACTGAAATCTGATTATCAAATGGTATCAAATGTTAAACACTGGTAGTTTTTTTTTTGATTCATAAATTATTAAAATAAATTTAAAATGTCCATATAAATTAGAAATGTCCATTAGCATTAAGCAAGGCATGTGAGTGCCTAGCTCATCATCAGTGCTTGTTTTTAAGGGGAACAAAAAGCAAAAACCTGAGTTTTCTCTCTGAAACATTTCAAACCTCCTTGTTTGTTTTTCATATGTCAGTGAAGGCCAGGTTTATGATCAACTTAAGTTACTTGTATACTTGAAATTTCTTAAATCAGCCTTGTTTTATAGTTGCCTTATCCAGCTAGTTGTACAAAACTGATATTTGGAACTGAGTTCTCAGCTGTCCTTTTCTTTTAAAATAGAGCAGATAGAAAGCTGGTATGACTAAGCAAGTTATGACTATCTGCACAAATCTATATTTGTTACAGGAAGAATGAAGAATGTATTTGAAAGTCATCCCTGCAGGTTTAATAGTATTTCCTTGAAAATTCCAGTGCATAAGTGGACTAAGATTTGGACAAGTCTGTTTACACAGTCTCCCTTTTTGTTCTTCTCCTGGTTTAGCTTTTGATCCTGCGACTGGCTGCTTATGTAGTGCATCCAGTGGGAACTGGGGTGAATGCACCAACCTGTATGTATTTAGGATCCAAACCCTTTTTATCATTTAAGCTGTTTTCACACATCCTTCTCCAGCTAGAGGAACACTGGTGAAGTAATTACCACCTTCAGTCTGTTGCAGTTGCTAGTGGTTACTGCTTCCTTTAATCTCCCAGCTGAGTTGCTTGTGTAAGCAATCCCCATCCTGTTTCAGTTAAAATCAGTTTGATTAGCAAAAACCATATGCTGTTTAAGTTAACATGAATCATTTAGTTAAGAAGCACTCAGATAAGAAAATCCATCAGATCAGAAAAAGGAATACCTTCTATAGGGAGCACWGACACGAAAAAGAAGATGGGCTAGGGAAGCAGCAACTGCTTCAGCTGGTATGACTCTAGAGAGAACAATATATTTGCACGTATCCATCAGGATAGCCAAAGTGCAGAATAAGATATACATACTGGTTTATTTGTTATACTAGAACTGACTTACATCAGCTGCAGGAGAACAGGCAACACCTGACCTAGTATTACGTTAGATATTCACGGACAGATGATAGTTGATCTAGCATAAACTCTTCTGAGACAAAGTTACTCCTTCAAAAACATTAATAAATATGATCTGGCAGAGAATATTTATACACGTCCAACAGAATGTCTCATCCAGACTCAGCATTTCTAGTCTGTGCTCACTGAAACCACAGCTAATATCCCATGGAAGTGCAATCCGAGTCCTTCAAAACAGAAGAGAGTACACATATTTCTAAACTACAAACAGAAAATTAAAAAATGAAATTTCCTATATGAATATAAATATAGAAGGCAAAAGAAAGAAAAGGATCCATTTCTGAAGTTTTGAAGATGTATGTAGTCGGAGCAAAGGTTTAAAAATAAATGAAGAAAAAGATAGACAGTTGTACAGCTGTCTTGACATTATCTCCAAGATAGGTGACAACCAAACTCTAGCTGGACAGAAGTCTTTTGAACACTTTTGCCAGTTCTTAAGCACAAACTATTTCTTTCCTCAACCTCAGTTATGTTATTTTTACCTATATATTATTTTTATCTTCTTTTCTATCATACCTACAACATTTATTGGCCAATAGTAACTTACAGTTAGTAACATAAATGATATTTTTGATGTTAGTATTCTGAATACTATAGAAGTATTTACTGTAGCTAGTGTGACTTTCCCTTCTTCACAGTATTCTGATTTACTCTGTAATGTTTTCAGAAGATCTCTTAGCATAAAAGTAAGCAATTTTGTTCCATACCTATGTCATGTTTTGTTGAATTCCCATCAAGACGCCAGTGCCCTAGAGCACCTGGAAATGTGCACTGATCTTCTGCAACACTAGTTTCATCTCTTCAAGACTGAAATGGATTTTGCTCAAAGTGGCATGTAAAAGTACAAAGTGTACCCAGTGATCCATAGCTCAAGTGAGTGCAATGGTACCAGCCTCGGTGGTTGAAGAAGCAGTAACTTTTTAAGGCTTTGCAAGCAACAGTGCAAGAAGAAACAGACAGTACTGAAGAATTTATCTTGTTAAATGCTAGGTAGTCAGGTTGTTCCACTGCTGCTGGAGGCTATTGTCAAAGTTGCTAAGTAAACGGTAGAAATAGTTTTCTTTAATTGGAAAGAGTTTGGATACCATGGTGATATGCTTTTTATAGAGTACCTAACATAAACAGATAAAAAAGGATTTCTAAACTCAAACTTTATCACTGCATGATTTGCCTCATTCTATAGTTCATTGTGAAAGGATTAAATCCTCCCTTTTGAACACTGAAAAAGAAGGAAGGACATTGGAGTTTTTCCTCACTCTCCCCCATCACATAATCCTGTCTGTAAGACCTAAGTTTATCTATGGGGAAGCAAGTAAAAGTTAGGTAAGAATATGCCTTTAAACATAAAGACCAATCAAGTCTTGCCCTTCCCTTGCACACTTGCACTTGGCTCACTCACTTGGCCCTCACAGATAATTCCCTGGCAACTCTTGCACTGCCSTAGTGCAGCAAAGCAGTACAGGTTTCTTGGAAGTGACATGCACAACAAGCAGTGTCACTGGTGACCACAGACTCCCTGCTACTCTGTCATCCCATGATGCTTCCTTATTACAAGATCCAATAGAGAATGTGTAGCCTTGCATGTGATTTCACCTATGGCGCACCTTACCTGCTAGGTAAGACAAAAGTTAAGAAGCTTAAAGATATGACAACATTTAACATAGCTACAGCTTGTTTTGACCTTTAACAGTTTCTCTGAGGTTGTATGACCAACAAAATTCTTTACTAATAAGTCCTGAAATTGATAACTGAATATTACAAACAATCCAAATTTCTACCTCTACTGGTTCCTGCAATTTCCAGGCCTTCAAGAAGTCTCTTTATTTTATTCTCATTGCATGTGCACAGATGAAGAAGAATTTTCACATGCCCATGAAAAGGTGACACACTGGCGAATAAAGACTTCAGACATTATGATGGTGGAAAGTAGAGATCCTTGGAGTTATAAATGAAGAGTCACCTCTGTAGTTTTAATTCCTATCTTGCTTTGTTGGATGTCAACTGTCTGTCTGCTTTCTCCTACTGACTGACAAGGATTGTAAAAATTTAGGGCTTGACTTTCTAAAACAACTTTTAGAAAGCCATTTGAAGTCAATGGATGTTGTAGGTGCTTGCAATTTTTAAAATTCAAACCCAAACAAGTAAGCATATTTGGAATGTATCAGGTTCTGAATAAATTTCCAATGTGCAGAAAAGGACTTGGTAGTCCTGGTGACCAATGAGTTGAACATGAGTCAGCAGCAGGCCCTTGCAGCAAAGAAGGCCAAAAGCATCCCAGGCTGTATTAGCAAGATTGTAACCAACAGGTCAAGAGAAATGATTCTTTCCCTGTTTGGCACTTTTGCGATTGCATTTGAAGTACTGTGTCCAGTTTGGGGCTTCCTGGTACAAGGAAGGCATGGCTGAACTGGAGGGAGTCCAGCAGAAGGCCATCAAGATGATTAGAGGGCAGGAGCACATGATATACAAGGAGAAAACTGTGTTTGTTCAGCCTTAAGAAAAGAAGTTTCTGATAATCACAATTTCAACTTAACTGTTGAAAGAAATAGCTCTAGTTGTGGATGTCATTCCCAGGGTGCTTCAAGTTACAATGCCTAACGTTTTCTAATTCTATTCACAGAATGTATAAATCAGGATCAGGATTAGATTTCAGTAAGTTTCCCATACTCTGACAGTGATTATCACCATGTACAATATGGACCAAGATGCTCAGAGAAAGTTCATATGAGTAACTGGATAGACTTAGGAATAAATTCTGTCACTGTCCCTTTTACAAAGCAGAGATTGAATTGTCAGTGACTGTCAGTGAAAACGTTGCTTTGCAAAATGGCCTATAATGGCAATAACGTGTTTAGATGGTCCTTTATCTCAAACACAGAGATATCAATAGATTATTTCATCTTTACCAAAAAGAGAGCCAGTAAAAGAGTCTTACTTTGAATTTATTATGTTAGGTCTATTTCTTAATGTGATTAATGGCAAATCACATTAAATCACTTAAACCCTGGGACATTCATTAACAAAAAAGTATGCCCATAAAACAGGTGTTGAGGGAAATGGAGAACTTTATAATGCAAAATTTGATTGTTTCTACAATAATCTAAAATGAGAAACCCCCAAAGAACTAAAAATATTACAATCTTGAAATAGGAATTAATTTTTGCATATTTATTTTGACATTTTTTTCTCTGAAGTTACAAGCCTTACCTAAATCTGTGTTTAAGGTATATGACTATAGGTGTAGATATGAACACAGGAAAGCTAGAGAATAAGAATTCAAGTTTCAAAATTTGCCAGTGGAGAGAATTTGCCAGTGTGAGACAACCTAAAAATGGGACCTTTTGTAAAGCTAGAAACTAGCCTTGGTCAGGATTTGTCCTTTTTAAAATGAGGTAATACATATTGTGGATCTTAATTGATTATTGGGAGGAGCAAATAAGACAGGCCAGAAAAGGAAAGAAAATCTATAATTATACAAAATAAATATTTATATAGAATACTGACATAGAATAGATTTTATATATAATATAAAAAGAATATATATATCTTCTAAGCACCCTTGGAATTGGAACATGAAAGAACTATTCTGCCAAATGGGTTATTTATTGCACATCTCATGAAATAACTGTCCATGGAGAACAATACTCATAGAACTGAGAAGCAGACTAGATAAGCCAAAGTCAGCTACAAAGGCCATCAAAATTCTCAAAGAAATAAAAAAAAACAGCCTAAGAAGTAGATAGGGGCAATGATTCTTTTCCCCTAAAATGGTAGTTAAGATACAAAGAAATCRATTAATTTGAAATAATTGAAGTAGATAGTATTAAGCATGACATTTTCTAACATCTGTACACCTAAGAACATTTTTGATCAGATATCATATTTTAATACTTATTTTTCTTGTTTTACCAAGAGTGATCAGTGACTTTTGTTTTTCTGCTCAGTTCCGGTCTTTTTTTTATTTTATCTTCTTCCTCTTCCTAAGCCCTGATTGTCTGTCTTGCCCTGTTATTTCATCTTCTCTTTCATCTATATTGTAAATCCTCTGGAGTAAAAACTTGTTTCCTTTTTATAGGTCTGTAGAGAGCCTTGCGTAACCCAGCTATGATCTACAAATGGGTAGTTTAAGTGATAGCATACAAATAAATGAATAAAATGTTATTTATTGCACTTACATCCTAACAGAAATAGATGATAAATGGATAATAAACACTGATTTTATTAATTTAGAAAAAACACAGAGGAAAATCCTATTGTTAAACAAATCTTAAAATATTTCAACACAATCTGTTGAAGTTATCATCAGAAAAAACTCCTGGCTCTGCCTTCAAAGGCAGAGTATATTCAAAAAGAAAAAAAAAATAGAAATAAATAGAAATGAGCTCTACTGGCTGTCAGAAGGAGGCCTGTGAATTGCACAGTGCCTTAGTGTCCTGACCACAGTAGTAGACTGAAGACTGAATCTTTAGAATTAAAATTAAAGAGATGTTGCAAAATTTGACCAAAAATGAACATTTCATGGGTCCACACTTGTCAGAATGGACCATTATCAGAAAGTACATTCCTATCAGAGAGCAACTTTTTTTAATCATTGAGGAACTAGTGAAGAAATATTAATACCAAAATATTAATAATCCCACTCTGAAGATTCTCACCTGTATAATGACTTTTAACCATTGTTACAGTTCAAGTTGTGCTAGGATCCTGTCTGGCCTCTTGACAGTCACAGGACTGGGAACAGAAACTGCAGTTCAGAGCTGCTCTCCTTCCAGCAGTATTAGACTGGGCTCTTGGTCAACTAAGGTTCTCAATCTCAGGACATAGTCAGTCTTACTTGTAAAATAAAGATGCTCATTTTTAATACATTTGACATTTCATTCATTATATCACAAACTGCTTTTCAGAACATTGGTGTAAAACAAAACAATTGGTGAAAAACAAAACGAGAACAGTTTGGTTTCCTGGATTCCTGACACTGTTCTGCCAAATGAAAAAATAAGTCTGGAGTTTATAAATAATGAAATAATAATAAGAGACATCAAATGAAGACTTTGATGTCCAAGTGTAGTTATATCTATATTATCTTTGTGGACTGTGCCAGGGAGAGACCCCTGATCTCTGAGCTACTTGGTACAGCCAGAATCATATTAGGGCTAGCTTCTCCTGAATCAGGTTGGTCACATCCATGCCATATATTTTTGAAGGCCCCAAACAGAATATGTATGGTGCTGAGACAGCATTGTTTTTTGTTTGTCCTTTAAAGTAGGGAAATAACAGTTAGTGTCACAGCCCAACACAATGGATAGATTTTTTTATAGCATATTGTACATTGGATGTCCTTAGTTGTTGTGCAGACCATTTGAAAATAATAAGATAATATCGAGAAAGCTCTCATACAGGCCCTTTCAGTTTTCATATCTTTATGTTCTTAATTCTATTTGTTTCTAAACCTGCCTTCTAATTCCTCCTTTCAACTATTTCTAAAATCATAGTATTCTAAAATAATAATTTCTAAAACTTCTCATGGTTTATCTCCTTTAATGACTTTACTTACAAAGATGAACTTTAATCTTTACTCTAACCTCTAACTTGAATATTCTTCTCTTTGCAAATGAACAATCTGTTAATAATAGGTACTTCAGACAAGATGTGTTAAGAGGCCTTTTATAGTGTTTTGTAACAATGGAATACTGATAATGTCCCAATCATCTAAATCACAATAAGCTTCAACAAAGAAAGGGAAGATTACCTTTTCTGAGTAATTATAACTAGAAATTTTGTTATTGAGTATTTAACTTTATATTTCCTTTTTCAGTTATTTGACTCCTTCAGCATTATGTTGGAATAAATCTGGACCTGTTTTGGAGTAAAATAAAATCCAAATGGAATCATCAGGGAAAAGTAATATCAGAGATTATCTTTCACTGAGTGACCAAACCCCTTAATGCATAGTTCTACCCAGGCAAGATCAGATCTGAAGTTACATCTGTCTTTCAAGGAAGTTGTGCTATATAACCAGTTTTCCAGCTTGACTGTTTGGAACACAAATTCTGTTGATTTTCTAAGCCATATAACTGGAGGTTGAACATCGCTGTGAGCTCCTTGTAAAGATAAGTTCTGAAATTTTTCTATGAGTTTCTGGAACCTTGTCAACTACAGATAATTGCAATGTCCAGACACTCATATAGGGTATCTATGGAAGGAAAAACAAATCAAATCCAGGAAGTAAAGATGACAGCTTAAAAATCTAGTATTAAGGCAACAGTATCCAATTGTATTTAGGAAAAAACAAACTGATGMTTGTCTACTATTGCTTGCCATCAACGTGTCTTTCACCATGGCTTTCTGCACAGTGTCAACCATGATGCAGTACTGARAGCATATTAACAAAGAAGAAATGTTTTTTTTATTTGAAGTTTATTGCCCTGCTTTCAAATACCAAGAAGTCATAATCATACCTAAAAAAAAAAAAAGAGATTAATTGCCACAACTGTATTTAGGTTACTGCTAACAGCAACTTCTATTCATCATTGGGAATAAGAACTTCTGGCAACAGAATTTGGAATTACTTTTTTCTCTCCTAGCTAATTGTCTTTAACTGTTTTTAGCGATTCTCACATTATTTGTCCTGGGTCAGCTTTTGATCAACATCCTTCTTTAGAAATATTCAGGGACTTTATGTTTTTAATTTTTGTTTGAAAGCAAGCAAATTTATTTATCCTCTTTACGTGATTGCTTCTTTGATTACAGACTGTCTGGCCAAGTTTTTCTCTGACACTACATGAGAAGTACCAGGGACAGCACTGTTTCTGCTTGCTAAACTTCTGTGCCCTGAAAAGATACTACCTGGGAAATGAATTAGGCATGAATCATTTTTTATCTCCCCATTTAAAACAAAAATGAAATAAATCAAATTATTGTTTAATATTCTTAATTATCTTTTAATGTGTCTCAAGTCACATAGCATATGTTCTATAAAAAAGCACTTGGTTTGGTACTCTGAACATGTCATGTACATGCTAATGATGAGAGATGGCACAAGCCATTCTTGCCAGAGTCAGAATCCACTGGAAAAAAATGAGTTCTGAATTAGAGTGCTACTCTAAAAAATTAGCCTATATACTTACATTTGCAACTTTTATATAAATATATATATATATGTGTGCGTGTGTGTGTATACGTGCGCGCATGTGCACAGATGTACACAATGTGATGTATTCAATTGGGTAACATTTACATTTACTAAGCTCTTCATTTTTAACAAGCCTGATATAAGGATCCTGTTAAATGTCTACAATATGTTCACCTTTCACAGTGCATAATAAAGTCAAACACATTCTTAAAGCTACCTCATTGCAAACATACTGGCAAAGAAATGAAATCTTTAAAGGAATGAACTCATCTGAAGGTGGTGATTGAAAGCATTTTCACATCTCAGGAAAGGAGGATTTTAACATTACTTGTCACAGACATCCTGTCAGGCCTTCATGTGTTCCAGATAACACCTTTGGTACAGCTTCTTCAAGCTTCAGTGTGAACTTTTGCCACTGGTTCTATTGTAAAATTAGATTAATGCATTGTACTCATGGGTTGCTATATTCAAATGATAATTTTTGCTTGCTTCTTACTATTCATTGGAAATAACTAGCTCCATATGACTCATCATGTTGTGGGAGTTCAATGCCAAGCCAGCTCCTGCTTGCACACAAAAGAAAATTACATAATTACACTAAATTTTGCAAATCAAAAAATTCTTTTTAATTGCCTTAAGATTATTTTATATTCCATTTTCAGAAGATGTTTTCCTGTGTAGATGTTTAGCAAGAACACTTATTATAAAAGTTAATTTTAGTTTCTTAAAGAATTAAACAGTTTGTTACCAAAGAAAACCTCTGGTATACATTCCTGAATTTTGGGGTTATGTTTTGGCTTTGCCCTCTTTCTTGACAATCTGATTAAGGAATGGCATTTATTTTTACTGTACACATATCTGATCTCAATTTCATATTTTATTGAAAAGATATACTACTGGGCAAAAAAACAAACAATCACTGACATTCTTAGCAGTCAATGAACTCAGTTTAACTTAAGAAAAATATTTTAAAATTAATAAGGAATGGAAAAAATTACTGAAACATTTTTAAATAGCATGTTATTTTAACAGACACATGAAAACAGACAGGACTTTCAAAACATCACATCACTGGAGAGAATTATTTAAACAAAATTAATTAAAAGATAAAGTTTTTCCACTTTCTGACATTTATTTTTATGGATTGACTTGGAGTCCAACATTGGCAATCCAGCAATCAGCAGCTATTTCTGATGTGTTGCTTCCTAACTTTACTACAGACTGTCACTTCAATCTCTAGAGAATGTCATTGCCTAGACAGACTGAATTGGTAAGGGGGAGAAAAACCAAGAAAATCACTTCTAATTACAGTGATGTCAATTGGGAGACTGACTGGAAGAATCAAAAATCTATCCTTTTTCTTACAACAGAGAAGAACCAAAATTTTCTTGACTTCTTGATCCACAGCTCTGTCTTATTTCTGAAAATACCACAGTTTCACTAAACAGGATTTCTAGATTGCATGCAAGGGGAAGGAGATGATAAAGGACTTCTCATAACTTAATGATAACCAGTCACAGGGTTCCGTTTAGTCAATTAAGATGCTTCATAAAATTGGATTTTGATGAAGTTTCTGCACCTTAATTTCCTCTCCCTATGCATTGCTACAAAGGACTGTTACATAAAATACTGGCTGAAAGCTAACCTACACTCTGCATACTTGAAAATATTTTAATGGCTTTTGTGAGCATTAGACACCCTGCTTATATTTACCACCTACTAGCAGGACGGGACAGAAAATAAAATACATACTGTGAAACTCACTGCTATTTTCTCCCATCTTTGCTRCTTTCCTCTGCCTTTGTTTGAACATTTTGCAAAGCAGCTCTCTTTATTTCTCACTTTTTTACTCTGCCTCCATACATCAAAAGCAGAGAAATAGAAAGAGAACACAGTTCCTAGCCTAATATTGCACAGGTGACAAAACATTTCTTTTCCCTCTACTTTGGGGACAGCTTTGAGACATGAGCTGTTTGACAGATTCACTCCTCCTGCCTGAATCCTGGCTGAATTCCAGTCTCATAATTACATTCCACCTACCTAAAATTCTCCCTTTAGTTCAAGTGGGATAGTGTGCTACCTTCCCGTTTTCTGAGCTCCGTTACTTTTCTCATAAACTCCCACTGATATTAAAGAAAAAGGCAGGCAGGACTTGGCTCACTAGTCTAAGAATGTTAACTACAACATACCAGTTGTTCAATAAAGTTGGTGAAACCATTTCCATAGCCCTAGGTTATAATATTGAATCAAAAGCTGTTGCTGACCAATTAAGACACTGGTCTGTGGCATCGTTTAAGCTCCTGCCCAGCTTGATGCAAAGTGGCATGGAATGAAAATCTCTGGATCCTGGATCTGGAACTCATAAGCCAATGGCCCAGTACAAGCCTTGTAATACCATTCGCTCTCTGAGAAAACAATTAAGTGGCTCCATTTTCATTCCAGTGGGGAATTAAAGATTTCCAAAACATTACATTTTCCAGGAAAGGAAAGTGTCAGTGTCAGACTCTGATGAAAGTTCTAAGAGCATTTGCTGTTTCGAAATTAAAACCAGAATGGAGAAGAATAATTAGTAAGAGGAAAAAAGGTATCACCTTGATACACATTAGAAGAATGGCTAAAACTATGGATACAAAAAACTGATCTTGGAGAAAGGAAAGATCATCAGAATATGAACAGAATGAGAAAAATGATGCGAGGTAAAGTTAAGACAGACAAGAGGAAGTTATAAAAGAAGAGGAGAGAAGAGAAGGTTGCTTGACATCATCTCTTGCTTAGTGTGTCAATTACATTTTTTTTCTTTTAGCCTGTAGCAGAATCAGGTATTCAGCATTTTCTTTTGTCTGTTATATTCATCATAGTAAAGCTTCTTGTGGCTAGATGTGCTAATAAGTTGACAAAGGGATTTTGTCAGTAAATTGTTTTGGTTGCTCAGTGATTGCCAGTCTGTTTTGATATATATTCACACAGAACATACTCATTTGCCTGCCGAGGAGGGGGAATGGAAAGAAGAGAGAAAATCAGTGTGGACATGGTGACCTACACTGTGAATTTTACTAAGTGACTTAATAGTTACTGTGAATTTGTTTGACTCTCTCATGCTCTTTTAGAGACAGTGTTATAGACCTGATGACTATACGTGGCATGCACACAGATAACACACTTTCCCCTTTCTATCAGTGGTATCCTCCCAAGTAAGCATTTAAACCATCCAGAGTGTATAGCTGGCCTGATATGATGGCTAATAAGATGAAATTAGCAGCCAGAAATGCCAACCTTAATTCTGGTCCTTCTCCACCAGCTCTTATGCTTTGGGGAAAGTCACATAACTTCAATAAGGAACAGCTGCACCTCCAGTTAAAAACAAAAAGAAACCCTCAAAACACAAAAAAACAGAAGGCTTTCCAGAAAATACTCAGCATCTGCGACTTTACAAAATACCACAAAATGAAAACAAGATTTTGCCTACTATTTTGATCATGAAAAGCTAACAAAGCCCTAGCTATCTGGGTTTTTATGTACCTTAAAAAATGAACCAAATGCATATTACAGTCATTTTTTTGTGTGGAAATTGTTATCTTTCTACTGTAAAAGCACAGACTGCAATATTACAATCTTAGGACATATGTTATCAATACAATGCCGATGACACAAGGACAACTATGTTCTAATCTAATATTTATCAATGTTCATTAAGTGTACCCAGGCTAAATTGCATCTACACTCAGCACTTGGTAAGTACATGATATTAGAAGTTAGAGAAACCAAACACTTTTTGTCAAGTTGAAATTGAGACTTGTCAGCAGACTTTCTCCTGTAGACTTTTTTCAGTTCCTCTAACAGTTGTTCTGTCTGGCAGGATAAGCAACAACTCCTGTTTTTCCTGGACTTTACTGAATCCCCTAAAGCATTCTAGCTCACTTTCTCTTTGGTTATTAATAACGTCTGCATCTGATTTTATCTGATGTTACTTGATCATTTTGTCTACTGCTAATATTTTACCTTTTCCTTTTGAATTATTGCAGATGTTTGCTGATTATATCCAAACTGCAGCTGCCTTTTAAACAAACTACAGATTTATCAGAAAATGCATCAGACATAGAAGAAAATTTCACCAGCAGCAGGTTTTCCAGAGGATGAAGAAGACAGATGGTAAGAAAATCTAATTTACTTTCTGTGTGAGGTAGAAGGGTTATATTCCTCTGGGCCTTTATTCCTGCACACGCCACTTTCCAAATGAAACACACCACATGAAGTACTGTGTAAAGAAAAGCATCATGAATACCAAGTTAATCCTGACTTGCATAGGAATATAAAATGCACTAGTTCTAGTTAAAATTGATTTCTCCTTGGAAATAAGTACTGGTTTGATTTTCTCCCCCTCTCCAAACCACTTAGACAGGTGGAATACACAACTGTAGCCATGGTGTTTTAAAGTTATAAATATCCTTGCACATTCAAGCAATCCTGTTGGTAGTTTCAGTAAAACTGATTGTCATTGTTTCACTGCAAAAGAATACAGCCTCTAGAATGAATTGACAGAGTTCAGCTGTATTGAGCAAAAATTAGCAATTCTTTTTTTTTCCCTGTTTTAACAAGATATAATTGGAGCAGACTAGTTGCCAGAAGTTCAGACTCACTGAGGAGGAGAAGAAATGGAGCAGGAGCCACTCATGAGCAGAATTTTTTTTTAGTTTTTCCTTTTTTCCTTCTCTTTTTTTCATTCCAAAATAAATTTATGCTCAGGCAGCAAAAGGGCTATATAAAAATTATAGAGAAAAAACATCTCGTATATTGCTGCACTAACTTTAACAGCTGCTAAATCTTTATATTTCCCTACACATTAAGCTAAGGTAAGTTACTAATCTAAATTCTTTTTAAGTAATTACTGATTTTAGATAAAGCTACTGATGAGTATCTTTAGGTACCCTAACAGGACCCAACTTTCAAAATCTGCTGAAGGACCAAATGACTTTGAATATCTTGATCCTGTAAAACTCATTCAAATATTTTTAACATATGAAATTCAAGGAACTACAGTACTTGATATAGATATGCAAGATCCTTGTCACCTAAAAAGGGCAGATTCATCAACTGGGGCTGTAAACCTCCGACATTTAAATGCATTTCCTCAGCAACCTTTTAAGCAGCATCAACTGTAGCCCTTATTATATTATCTTCACAAAAGATATCATTAGATTGATATTATCAATCCATTATCATTAGATCAACAGGTAACGCTAAGCAAATCATAACTTCTTTTGCTTCTCTTTCATTCCACTCTTATGGTATACATATACGTATGATAGAGAGTGAATCTTTTGGCTAGGCATTTTGTTTCAACATTAAATAACTTTACCATCTGACTTGACAATAATGTTCATGTGGCATTGCAGTGCCAGGTACCAGCTCAAAAATACTGTGGCAGATTCATACGATCTCACTCTGCTAATTCAAAATTGTTCAAAACATTTGACCAACTACTTTGCACTGGCAGATTTTTTTATTTGCTCATGCCCAGAGAGGTTAATGTGACAGAAATACAAGCATGCAAATTTGTACTGCTGGATATTCCAATAACAAATAGATCTGGTATGACGACTATGAAAACAGAGCCTGAATTAGAGAAAAAAATATGCCTCTGCAAGGCAAAACTTTCTAACATTTCTGTTTCTTTAACTTTTAGACTGTAGGGCAGACAAAATAGCCTTCAAATTTAAGACAAATAAAAATGACAACAAAAATAAATTATATCATTCAGTTAATGAATAAGGGAGAATAAGGGTCATATACAAACCAATATGAACTGAAAGACTTTATTTGCACAAATCTTTGTGCAGCCGCGAGGTGACTCATCAGATATTCAGAGATAGGAAGACCTAAAGAGACGGCCCCTGAACTAAACAGACTTTGGCACCTAGGCTATTTTAGATGGAGAAATTGAACCATCAGAGTTCATCAATAGAGCTTGTCAGAGGCCAAAGATAAATTTATGTGATCATAGCTGTCTTGGACAGGCATAAAGAAGAAGATGGGTACTTTAGTATTTCACCCTTGGACTATATATATTTAAAATGATAACAGCATTTTATGAAGATTTTCTGTAAAACCGCTTAGGGTGTGAGTTGTGAAATATTAAATAATGAAGAATCAAAAATGTAAGGCATTGAAAGCGGGTAAAAAGTAAATTTACAAGATGTGAATTGAAACAGAACTGTATATGCAACTAGAAAAGAAAGCTTGGAAAGAACACTCTGCAGCCAAACAAACTTTCTGCCTACTGCCAAATACTGCAGAGGGGGGGCACCCTCTGTGTTGGTGAACATAGTGTTGTAGGGCACTAATACACTGATTTCACCAGTGTGCAATAACACAGCAGGTGCTGTGCAGTGACAGAATTAAATGTTGTGTCTTTGCTCAGCAGAATCTGTTGCTTCTCCTCCTCCCCGCTGTTTTTCTTTTTCACTGCGGATGCTGGAAGACTGCAAAGTCTGGTAATAAAAGTATGGCAAAAGTCATTATCTCTCTATTTTAATCCTATTTTATACTGTGTTTATTGTGAGGATTCTGCAAATTTACCTACTATTTCTCTGCTGTATTGTATAAATCACAGATATTTGTTTTTAAAGATTAAGTGATATTTTCTTGAMTTTGCATGCAAACTGTTGCGATCTGAGAAGACTCTTCTGTTCAATCTTATAACCTGAGCACTTAAAGGCATTTTTGTATTACGTCACACTTTAATTATTATCCCCATTGACCTTATTAACTAATCAAACTCTAGCTAATAACTATAACAAAACAGATTCTTATCCTTCTGGTGTACTTTTGACTCTATGTGAAATGCTGGGTTTTGCATATACCKACCAAACTCTCGCATAGTTTAATCCTCAGCTTCAGACCTTTATATTGTGTGAAATGTCATTCTTCAAGGTCGAATACATCTGATAAAATACAGAGATTTCTCTTCCCAGCTCCCCAAAATACATCCTTTTCCCTGAAAAATCCCCAAAGCTTTCTGTAAATTATTCTCTTTGTAATTATATATATTCTTTCAACATATGGGAAAGCACTTGTTCAAACTGAGAATTATCTGTCCATTATCATTGTCTTCTCTCTCTGAAACTCAGACATATGCACACAGTCCCACACAGTCCTCTACACTTTTTAAAATGAAACCAATTTGTCTGCTATTCCAGTGCAAGATGTATCAGGGGAATAATGCTTCCAAAAAGTCTGGAAGAGACTGCCTGAGAGATATACAAGCTTTGCCTGCTCAAGTTTGGATTTTCTGTTCGGTAGATTTTTATGTTTCCAAAATGACCTAGCACAGAAATGATCACTTTGCTTTGCCTGGTTGAGCATAGTGAATAGTGTATCTTGCTAATTCTCCTGGGGAAAGATACTGAGCTAATGAGACATATTCATATACATAAAGTATATCTAGTTAATATGGATTCACAATTACAAGAAATGAAATTCTAAATGCTCTTGTATTAAAAACACGTGTATGAAAGCCTGCCAAAGGTCAGAGACAAATCTCATAAAGGAGAAGTCTGTGTTCTAAAAATGGGAAGAAAGAAGAGATATTTGGAGGTGGGAATTGGGATGATGGTAAATTAATAGTTGCAAGTTCTGTCTTAATCTTTGTATGCACTAGCTTCCTATGTCTATCATTCTAGCATCTGACCTCTGGGATATCTTTAGAACTTACTAAATTCCCAGGTAAAATAAATCATTAAACTACAGTTAAGCTGAATGGTTGAAGTATAGTCTTTAAACCAACTGAGAATTGATGTCATTGCAGTTCAGTGTTTTTTCAGCCTAGGAATTTACTTAGTTACCATTTTTAAACTTATTTCTTATATATAGTTGCAAATACTTTAAAAAATAGTTTTCATTTGTAGAATAAAATCTAAAATGTGTCCTCCATAGTTCACATTTGAGTTTAAGAAGTCCTAAGCCTAGGACAACCATATATCTTACATTTGGGAAGGCCATCACATACTTGTCCCACTTGCAACACTGATTTTAATCCTTTGCATTTTTCTGATGCAAAGTCTAATCCTCAGTCACTATACTAACCATTGTTTTTATTCCGCAAGTCTGATAATTTAAGGATATGGGACCTGGAGGTTTGTGCCTACACATGCACTAGTGAATAATGTCATTTGTGTAACTGCTGACCTGTATTGTACTTTCTGGAAAGTGTGTAGAATAGTTTTTCTTAGTATGCTTATTTTATGTTGGAGGAGGCAAAGTATATCTTTTTCCATACATTCTGTCTGCCCAAAACATATCAGTCAGAACTCCTGATAGTTTCTATTTGATGAAAATGTGAGTGCAATTTGGCTTAGTAATACTATTGCATAGAACTAACGTAAAATAGAGAATAAAATATATGTTAATTTTAAACATCACTAACTATATGAAGAGAACATATATTTGGGGCAAAGTAGAGTTGTAGTTTGGGTACAATGGAGTTGCTATATGTGGATATAATGAATATTCATCTGTTTAACTGGTAATAGTCTTATCACTATACTATAATGATATCAAGAGCAGCATATATATATAGGGACCCTAAATGCATTATCCCCCCTATTCAGTTTTTGAATCGCTTTTGTAAGAGTTTCACTCTACAGGCATCATTTCAGGACTAGCTTATTGTGAGCACTTTAGTTATTCCAGTCACTACACACCTTGTTTGAAGACAGAGCTAACTGTTACCCTTTCTTGGCATCAGCTGTTTGAAGAGCTGTGGGATTTAGAGAGAGGCAGAAGTGTCTTAAATCTGTAGATAATACTGTGTCAAAATTGGAAATGAAACGGTACTTGCATCTGAAGTTCTTAACAATTTACGGTTATGGTAATTGAGGAGCATTCCCTTCACCCAACCTAGATTGCATCAGACCAATGCTTCAAGTTTCTGTTGTTTTGTAAGATATTCAAATATCAAGAAATTGTGCTGTTTTAGCAGCTAGTTAGAGAATTTCTAAAATTGTTACTCAAAAATATCCTAGTGGAGTTTGATTGAAAGAGTCCTGAATTCCTTACACTATGTGAAGTTTTGAATTTAGAGAAAGTGGCATTGTTCAAGTTAATTACAGTAACAGTGAGAATTTTGAAAGATACTGTCAGATATTGTCAGACTTTTATCTTATCAACAGTAGATTTCATGCTTGCCTAATGAAATAATAGCAAGAGAAATTCCTGCCCAAAAAACATTAGGAAACACACAACATTTTTTGCTATGGCCTTTTTTACCCTGTTTCTTCTTTTAAAAGCTGCTACAGTAAGTCTTGGGCTATTCTGCAATTTTGATAAGCCAGATAACTGAAAAGCTTTATTTTTTACTCACCTTCTTCCAGCCTATTTTTACTCTTTGTCACTCGTTAATATTTCTTATAGTAAGTCTGAGACTGCACTAATTTCGTAACAACATAAAAGGAAAGCAATAAAATGAATCTTTCTCCCTGAAAGTTCATTGTGTTACCAGTGGGTTTTCTGTTCAGCTACTACAGGATGTACTTTAGGATATTTTTTCAGCTAAGTTTTAATAACAGCCAAATAGTACAAATGTTCATTTGATCTATAACATTTAAAAAATATTTACAGGAGAATTTTTTGTCAGATTTCCAGTATTTCCTTCCCCTGGCTGAACTGAAAACCTTGAAGTGATACTAAAACCCTTCATAATGATAATGTGACACTTTCACCCTTTACGAAATATGAAAGAGTAAAGGTGAGAGGAGGGGAAAAAAACATATTTTCATGTGTCCATGTGTGTTTATTACTTGACATGTAATAACCAATTTCATTACAAGATGGTGTATTCAGTAAGTCTGTTTGAACTTGACTTCAATTAAGCTATAATTGGGGCAAAGCATCCTTTTCAAAGTCACTAACTTTGTCCTAAAAATGATGAATTATAGAGGGATAGAAAAGTGGAACAGAGAGAGGAATTCTTCAGAAGAATTGCCAGACACTAGTTCCTATACATTTACATAAGAGCAGCTCATGTAGTACTAATATGGAATTCACAGGAAAATCTCAGATTTAAAAGAGGTCACATACCACATGACAGATCTCTTGTAGAACAGTCTTGATAATTTATTCATCAAGATAGTACCTGCTAAGATATGACAGCAGGGAAGGGAAGTAGAAACAAAGAGCAGGACAGGGAAAGATGTAGTAGATTGTAAAGTATTGTACAGTTTTTAGAACAATCAGAAAACATTATTTGTAGCAGTCAAAACTAAAAATAAGAAGTAAAAGCAGGTAAAATAATATAGCAGAGGAGGCTAATAAGATAACTTCATGTCTTTATAATAGTTATAGTGACAAAAACAGGTGTGGAAACAAAAAGCACAAGACTTGGAAAAAACATACAAAACATAAACAATAAAGTGAACAATAACACTGTGATTGAAGGGCATACAACAATAAAGCACAAAAATGTGGAGAGAGCATAACATACAGTTAGAACAAAATGTCAGCATAGAAGCATGTGGGGAAATGGTCGATAGTTCAGATGCTGGAAAAGGAAAGATGTTATGTCACTGACATAAAATTGCTGAATGAAATATAAAAAGAGAAGATATGCAGTCAAACCAAAAAAGAGATGTTTGCAGGAGCTAAGCAAAGACGAAGAATGAAGATAAACAATGTAATCTATACAAACAAGTGATGAATTAATAGAGGATTAGTATATTGCACAATAGAAAACTGAACAAAGTAGTGCAGAAAGAAACAGAAATAAGCTACAGTATATCAATAGCATAGACAAAAATATGGAAAGAAAATTCTTGGAATCACGAACAATGAAAAAGTTACTGAAAATTGAATACAGAAACAATGTCCGTGAAAACAGCAATGAAGTTACTGAAAGAGAAAAATGTTGATGTTGTAGTTTTGTACTTCATTTCTCCAATTAATATAATCATTATTTATAATACAGAAATGCTTAGAAGTCCTAGCTTTGAACAAAGGCAACATAGAATTTTGCTACTTACATTGCTAAAGAATTTCTTTAAAATCCTTTAAAAGGAGGGGGGAGTGGGAAAATATGCATTGAAGAGCTTACTTTATTTCACTGAAGCGCACAGAAGTATCTTCTGACTTCAATGGAAACTGGGTTAGATGATCAGTACAGACTAAGTGTTCCCAGTGGGAGTACTAAGTGAGAGATGGAACACTGATGTATTTTGCCCTTCCCAATAACCGAAGTCTCAGTCTAGCAGCTCTAAAGAAACAACTCATTTACCTGCTCATCCTTTAGTTATTCATGAAGTACAATAACTTCAGATAGCAATTAGCTTGCAAGGCGAGTATGGGGATCCAGAATTACGCAGCTGACTTTCTAGACAAATTGCAACAAGTGTATGGTTAAGCATGACTGTCACATGCTCAAGTTCTGTTTAAGATTTTTTAAATAAGAACTGAAAGCACCAGAATGGTGTTGGCTTATTGAAATAAAAAAAGTCCTAGGTTTGAGAAAAATATGCAAATCTTCTGAGTTTTTTTTTTCTCTTTTTCAGAAATGGGTCACTTTCAACAAAGACCCAATTGTTTTTAAGTCTCAGAGAGGAAACTGGCTCTGTTTCTTCCAACGTAGATTTCAACAGTCATTGAGTGAAGACAGCAACTAATTTAGAAATAGTTCTTGATGCCTGAATTAGAGGTCTCTTCTCTTTTGCTGTGCATTTGAACAAATAACACAACTTGACTGTATGGTCTGGAAAGCAAGAAGTGAAGAACTTTAAGAAGTTCCAGCACAAACTTCCAACTGTGGGAAGCAACTGTTCTGTTATATGGATACTCACATCAAACAATGCTGACCAATTAGAATTTAGATACTGAATCATGGAGACACTTTGGCACCAAAGAATTATTGAGAACAGGAATATACTAACAGTTATCAACTCAGAACTAATCCTTTCTTCCCTCCATATTATAGCTTGTCAAGTTTTCCATCTCTCAGCACCCACAGCAACAGCCTAGGGAAGTGAAGGTAAATTTAACATAATAACAAGGGGAAAAAATTGCTAAATACTCAGAAAACTTCATGGCTTCAGTCAGCCATTGAGACATTGTCTGGCGCAAAGCTATGACATTTGCTTATCAGACAAACTATTATGATAACTCACCACCATAAAGTAGTACATCTCCTGTCAGACTGGTAACAACAATATGAATAGCCTCAGGTTCCAGGAAGTTTGTGTCCACCATCAACTAGATAAAGTCAGAGGAAGGAATGGAGAAAAACTCCTACTACTCTTTCTTTAAGGTGGTAGGACTGGGAACTCAGGACGCTGCAACTCAGGGCAATGCAAATTACCTATTTTTCTGTGCAGGTAGGATGATATTTGAAAAAGAGAACAGTATATAATTTTCTTCATAACAGAAAGATGCTAATCTTTCCTAGCCCGTAAGAAAGACAGTATTAGATCACAGCTAGACTAATTTAGAACACAGGCCCTAGAAGAGGGGGTTGAGGGTTTTGATTTGAGAGAAAGTTTCTTGTATGACTGTGCAGACTCCAGAAGGATGTATCAGTCTCCTGAAGAAAGAGGCAGTCACTGGATGAGAGGAGATAAAGAACACCTTGCATTTAGTAACAACAACAATAATAATAAAACGCCATAACTATAAAACACAACATATCTTATCAGGAGTAATTTTCCCCATTAATCAATTATTATGACAGGATAAAAGATTGTATCCATACTAAAATACCTACCAAGCATATCCCACCAGGAAAAAAATTTTTAAGAAGTGAAGATTAAAGGCCAGTTACTGCTCAGACACATTTCTATTCTAAAAGTTTCCAGAATGAGGAGGTACATAGAAGCAGCATCCTCTGTCCTAGAAGAGCTTATCTTGGTATAAAGCTAGGGAAACTCTAGTGACTTCACTTTCATGTTGCTTCAGATAAGAACAGAATTCGGCCATAAATTTTCTATTTTTATAGGAAAATGAGCTGAAGTTTTTCTTGACCAACAGCAGATAGTCATAAAAATTATCCAGCCAGAGCAAGGCTATTTGCATTCAGAATTTCCACATCTGACAATGAGACAATACTGACTAGAGGGCAGAGTCTAGCCACAGATAAGTGACCATCTCAGGAAATCTACAATTGATTATACAAAGTTATGTAGTTGCAAATATAAAAGATGTGTTTATTCCCAATTCAACAATTGATTATGTAAAGAGAATTCATTAATATAAAATATATTGTAATATGGCTAATCTTTTTTTTTTAAAACATACAATCGTGTAGGGGGAAGAATCTAGATCTTAATCCCAGTTTATGAATGGAAATTTTTCATAAACTTCCATTAACTGTTTTTTAATATGGAAAGCTAACAAAACATGTCATGGATTTCAGCTGTTTCATCACAGATTCTGATACGGAAAACTCATAAATTGGGTTTTGCTGGGGGAGAGGGAAAGTCGTGGTGGAGGGGTTGCAGTATATATAAACCAAAGAGGCTCAAATAATTAAACTGCACTGGAGTTATAGAATCCCTCAAGTCATATTTTTATGTGTTGCTGCAAAATATCTTAGTGAACATTACAAAAAAGTAGTCAGTTGGGAAGGTCTTCCAGCTAAACCCATCCTTGGTTCCATGTAAACTTAAACATGCGGAGAGACATTTGCACATGCCCTTTGCTGCAGTGGGGACCATCACAGACAAAAAATCGATAGATGCTAAACTAGAAAGGTGCATTATAAGGGCATTTTACGGCTACATTTGTTCAATACATCATTTCATCAACTTCCATGTTGATAGAAGTTGGACAATTACGATGAAGTTGATAGCTCTCCTGAGAYGAATTTCCCACTTCTTCTCACCTTGCCCAAAGGGAGACTAATGCAGGAAATGAGACACTCTTCTTACAAAGTCTTCAGTTAATCTGATCAGAAGATATAAGCAAAATATGGGAGTGAAGTTTGTCTAATTTCAAACAATAATATTAACCTGGTCAGAAAGCTATTAAAACTGCAAAAAAAGGTATTTTCACAGTTTAAAACAGAGCTTGCTTAAAAAAGAGTAAATTAAAAACATCTAAAAAATCCACTTGGAACATAAATATTTTGCAACTGAAATATAACAACTCTTTCCCTCCTATCATGTGCACTCTTTAATTAGAAAGATCCTATGTTGAGTTAGCAGGCAGAAATAAAGGCCAAGGAAAGGAAGAGAGGCCAGCAGCTTATATCTATCAATCTTGGTAGTGTCCCATGTTGCCAGCTGAAGTAACAGTATACAAGCAATATATGCATTCCATCACCTTTCCTAGCTTAAGAGAATATAAAATTCATCAGCCCGACTTACCAAAAATGTTGGAGTTGAAACTGCATAAGAAATAAATATAGGATAGCAATACGTTGAACTACTTAAAATTTCCTAGAAATAGACAATAGGTTCAACTGAAAGCTTTTTGCAAAGAGACTACTGAATAAATTTCTCTTAAGTACCTGTCAAGTGAACTATTGATTAGTAGATATGTAGTATTGTGAAGTCCTTTTTTCCTAAAAAATAGCATGTTCTTAACACCATGTCAAAAAGGTAAAATTTTGTGACATGTCTGCAAAGATGGAAAAGAAAGAATTCTGCACAGAAAGGAAACAAGAACATATATGTGGGAAATGTGTCTGCATCAGCAGACCATACCAGTATGGAAACTCCTTTCTATACTGAGATGTAATAAACATTAAACAGGATTTTAGGATCCTCTACCTTCCTTCTCCTGGCCCCTCATATTATTCAATATGTCTGTCACAATTACAAATGCCTTGGGCAAGGATTATGGTGCAAGTTATACAAGCACTAAGGGTAGAGAACAGTTATTAACAGAACTTTTCATTTGCTTTGCTTGTGAAGAATAAGTTACTTGAAGTGGGAGTTATAATCTAAAGCAGTAAGTCTTCATATTGCTTGCTCACATTTTCCATTAGTATTAGAAGAAAACAAGACAGAAAGAAAGAAACTTATTTGCCTGCAGGGATTGGGTCAGTATAATTGCTCAGTGTGGGTCTCTCTGAGGCTGCTGGTGCATAGGTGATACAAATGCTTCATTCATCAACTCTTATCTAAATTACTCTTAACACATTTGATATTCCTGGGGAATTTCAGTCCAGCTTCTTACACATTTCTTATTATTTGAAGCTTTGTACAGATAGGAGGAAGGCACTGCAAACTTGGAGATGAGAGACCAAATCAAAACTTCCATGTTTAGGGTCTTTTTCCTGAAAAATATAACTGAGTATTCTCAAATATAATGAAATGAGTAACAGGACATGATCAAATTCTCTGGACAGTAATGTTAGGGACAAGACTGGCAGCTCTTTTTAGATAACAGAGTTAGAAATACATTACTTTGATTCACAGTGCACAAATTGTCAGTAATTATTTTGCAATCTTGACAGCTGTGGCCAGCTCACTCTGCTGTATGCTATCATGCAAGCCGCTCCTGTGTTGCAAAAACAATGGGATCAGGAACAAACTTCAGGCAGCTGGTACCGAGGACTGTGCGGACAGGTGAAATGAGTGTTTCCCAGGAGAAATGTATGAGCTCAGACTACTGTTAAAAGTTGCCAGTCCATGTTGTACTTCTTGTATGGAATGAAGGCCAGCATTTATGCAAAAGCAATCAGAGACAAAATTGCTGSCTGTGCAGATAGCATGAATATAAACAAGGAACAGAATAGGGCTGCTGGGTGGCTAAATTTCCATTCAATTAGAAATTCTGGGTGGTTGTACTGAAATTTCCTGTGAAGCAGAATAACCTATTTGGATCTGGTTGGTCAGCTAAGCAGGCAGTCCACAAGTCTTTCCTGCAGATGGGAAGGCAGACAAATAGCAAGCTAGCGGGTATCCTGCTTTCCCAAACTCCTCTGAGTTTTCAGGCTAGGTGGAAAAAATGAAAGGAAAACAGGCCAGTCAACTACTTGATTCCTCCTGAAAATGTCAACAATCATGCATTCTCGAAAAAAAAATTTTTGATTCTGTGAAATGTGCATTTTCTGTTTACAAAATTGCTTCCTAGAAACAGTTCCAGTATCACTCTCACTTGCTATTCCATTTCATGTGTTGTGGCAGAGTAGGAAGTTATGACGCAAGACCACTGCATGCATTATGTTAATCAAGATATTAAGACTAAATATATCTCAATAGTTTTTTTCTTAAATTGCAAAATATTTCATTTCCACTGAAACCAAACATCCTAAATAGCAGTGCAAAGTGAGCTTATTTACTAATACTGTAAGCAACCAAAAGCAGACATTTAAATATTGTATGTTTAATTATAAATCAGTTGTTTATGCAATAATATTGGGAGCTACCTACCTTCCAGTAATATTTCAAAATTTGCCATTTTGCACTTCCTTGGGTAGGACTCCTCTTCAGTTTTATCCTCTCTTTCTTGACAGATTGAAATGGTTTTCTTGACTGTTACTCAAGAACTCACAAGAAGCCTTGTAATTTAATTCATTTCTCTGTTTCTCCATTAAATATCCAAAAATGTGTGTGTTGGTATTAATCTTGCAATAACTTGCAACAACTTCAGTTGTAATGGATCTAGTATACTCTCTGAAAGTCATAGTGAAGTCAAAGCCTATGCAAAGTGTGCAAGTGAGTAAGGTTGCACCATGGTTTCAAAATCCAGATGCAGATTCTGTGGACCTCTCAGCACAAAGGCCAACTGAAATTATTTCCTAGCCTTCCTAATAATCAAACTGCAAACAAAGGTAGTGACTTTCTCTGTGCCTTTCAGTCTTTAATCGACAATTTTATAATGCCATTTCTTTATTGTAACTATTTAACAGATCTGTGCAAAAGATCACTTGTAGTTTGCTCATACAGAAAGATATCTTACTGTATTATTAAGAATATGGTTCTTTGGTTTGGAATAGTCGTAGTAGTTAGACTTAACAATATAAGAATTCTCACAGTTGATCAGAGGTGTGAAAGGCATCTTCTAGTTAAGACCTATATAACACCACATTGTACTTTTTAGCTGCTCACTCATATGTCAACAGATTATATAGGTTACTTAAGTGTGTTGTGAATGCCTTATTGCAAGAAAAAAAGACAGAAATACCTTGAATTCCTTCTCAAGAAAATTATATTCCAAACATTTTGTCTTATAATGCCTCTGTCATCAAATTTGTTGAAGAAAATTGATCCAGAGGTAATATCTTTGCTAATACACCAAAAAGAATTTGTATCATAAATCCAACGGATGGCTGACGCTTAATCACTGACAAATTCTTGCTGTTTTTTAACTGTAGCCTGTACAAAGCTTTTAAAACCATATCCATCAATAAGGTGATCTTTGACAAAGCAAAATGTCTAGCACCTTTGTATTCTGAAGGATTCAAAATGCAGAACACCATGAAATGTGCAGCAATAAGCTGTCATTTCATGGTGATATCAGTTGTCTAAAGAGTGGTTATTTATTGTAGTAATTTTATGTTTAGTCACTGTAGAAACTGCAGGACTAGTATCCCTCACTTCATAGATTAATATTTTAGTTTTGGGAAGAAACTGAAGGAACATTACATTGATGATAGCCAACTACATGAAAAGAGATAGCTGTGATTAAGGATGCATAAAATCCATAGATCCACACGCACAGATTATTATCAGTCACATTCATATTGATTTCTGATACTGCTGTAAGCATATTGTTTAATTTTTAAAATTTCTTTTACTCACTTATTCACAAAGTCTAGCTTAAGTAGCTTGAAACCAATTTAACTCTTCCACTGATATTTATAGACAAAAAGTTGTTTTCCATAAATATTGATTCAGTTTCACCTATTTTTATGTGTAACATAAGTACCAAAATGCATAAAATCCCCAGAACTATGTTCTACTGTTTAGATATCAAAATAGAAATGCTTTTCTTAGAACATCAGTTGCTATATACTGTGAATGCTTCAAATTACAGAGAAGGAACTAGATATAAATTCCAAAATAAGCTCCACATTTCTTTCCCTCCAAAATCTGTGACTTTTGAAACACAGGTGAGAGTTCTACTCATCAGCAGATAGTTCAGATGAATTCTGGCCTGTGATACACAAAGATATACAAAGATGCAAACTGCATTATGAAGCACCTAGCTAATAACACATCACTACGTACCATCAATTACAAAAAAAGTTACACTGAACTGCTCTGTCACACTGATTTATGCTAAAATAGATGGATAAAAATCCACCAATTTTTTTAATTGCTTTTTATAAAGCAATTAAATTCTTGGAACCAAATAAAAAAAATACCAATAGAATTGTATCACCCATTTTCTTTTGAACATAATGATAGCTATTTCTTCATAAAGGTATGGTGCTCACTAAGAAAGCTCTTCTTAGGCTAAGCTATTATTACTTCAGCAGTCTCTGGGCTCCAACAAGCAATAAAAATAGCTTTAAAATTGCAGAATGTCCATAAAATGGAGAAATGGATGATGAATTTGTGCCATTTACTGTACCTTGTCAATTCTTTGCTTTTCATCATGAACTGAGAAGACTGCACAGACCAGCCACTTGGATGCAGGGCCAGCCTGAAGACCAGGTAAAAGAGGAGGCTGCCTAATCTAGCAGGAAATTAAAAATGGCAAAAAAGGAAAGCTGGAAGCATGGAACATCTATTATTCATCTCCAGTAATTTGTTGTCTGGCACGAGCTGATGTATCCAATTCTTTGAGTATTTTGCAGTGAATTAAGAAGTTTGCAAAAGAAAATCAGTAAAGAGAGTCTTTCCTGTTCTGGAAATAGGCTAAAGTCATCACTGGAAATGTGTCGTCTTAGATAACCTAACTGGAGTTAAGCAAATCAATGGTCAGCATCATACTAACAGCTGGAGATGGGAATAGTGAAATTTTCTGTGGTAAAGATCTGGTTCATTCTCAGATTGTACAGGAGAAGCAGCAAAAAAAAATGAAAGGGAGAAGTTCTGGTTTATTGCAGGTTCCTTCTCACTGAGAAAAGGAGGGGAATTGTGCAGATACCATCTGAAATGACCACCAGCTATTCACTCTAGATGAAGGCTCCTAGCACACCAAAATCACATTTCTTATGCCACTGATTGAGAATAGTGAGATACAAGCTGGTTTTATCATAAGCATTTTGTAACGGCCTAAATTTATTTCAACTGAAATTAATCAATCTCAGTGGGATCACAGTCAGGACAGTTTCAGGGKTTTTTTTTATTTTTTCTTTTTTGGGGTGGTCAGCATACATAGCATAAAAAAATACAACTTGTTTCATTACTAACACAAATACAGGAAAAATGCTCACATATTCATTGGATCTAGATCAGGATTTGCATCAACTTTCTAAAAATTCAACTAGGAATGAGGGTTTGTCTAAAAATGGAATTCATGTGCTGGTTAATACATTAGCTAACAGTCAGTATTTCTAATTTATCCAATGAAGCAGAACAAAAAATCTCAATTTTCTTTTTTCCATGCTGTAAGACCAAAATTAACACAAATGTTGTTCATAATAAAGCCCTATGTTTATTGATTTTGTAAGTGACATGATGGTAACTAAATTGAAAAGTTTTGTTCATATTCTCTGACTTGTCAAGGAAAGAAACAGATCTTTCTAAAAGAAGAAATCAATCACTCTTAGAATTGTAATGGCTAATAAAATAAAAACTCATTTCAGTATTACTCTGACTTCTTATTATGAGCTACAATTTATACTGTATTGCAAATCTTCCTAAAGGTAATAAATTTGCCACAGGAAAAAAAAATGCATACAGAATCTAATTACATTTAACAATCAAATTAGAATGGACATTTTTCTGTAATCCCATTTAATTTATGACATTTGTAAAGCAGCAAAATTGCTAGCAATGCCTAAAAAAAAAATCACATTTGAAGTTTTACATCTTATCACGTGCCTACATTCCTCTCTGCTATGGGAAAGATGAGAACGGAAAACCCATGTTCTGGGCCAATGTTCTGTCATGGGCAGCCACTTTCTATACCCCTCTGACCTGAATCTGTGTTACTTCGATCTGTAGTGTTAAAGGAACTTGGCAGAGAAAAGACAAAGTGCTTTGCTACAAAGCACTATATCTCTGAAAACATACGGGAAACTCACTGCTAATCTCATCACGTTTCTTCTAAAAGAATTCCCAGTTCACACTAGTAAAACCTCTTCCTCTCAGGAAAAGGAGTATTGGTCAAGGAGCTAGATTCTGGCATAAGTCTGGGTCAAAAGGTAAGTTCGTGTGTCTCTGAGGAAATATTGCTGATCTTGAAACATGTGGCATGGGAGGGTCACGCTCTATATTGTCCAGCAAAGGAATTAAATCTTCAATTTGATAGAAGAGCTCAGCAGAAAATCTACTTTAAACAAACTCCTCCTATATGTTTTTCATAAGAAATGCGATTTAACCTAGCTGAAAAACCCTTGCTACTCAAACATGATGCTTTCAGCAGGAAGAACTTTTTAGACTGCTGTTTTTCTCTTTTTGCCAACAAAGCTAACTTTGCAAACTCTCTGATGATTATCCTCAAAACAGATTCTTCTGAAGAGATCTGATGCTTCCTTCTGGAAGTGTTTTACTAATTATGCCTTTTAACTTTGTTCACTGAAGAGAAGATACTTAGCCAGTCAAAGAACTTACTTTGTGTCAAAAAGTATTTGCATAGGTACCATTAGTAGGTTGATATGGTATTTAGTTTCTATCGTGAACTGCCCAGCAGTCTTTTCAGCTACCAATTCCTCAGCCATCTGGAGGTCTGAGGTTTTTTTGTTTTGTTTTATATGAGAAGCTGAGTTAGGCATCTTACACCTCTCCAGCATAACCTGAGCAAAGCTCTGCTCCTTTTACTTGCCTCTCACAATCCTTGTGTGCTACAGATCTAGCCTTTAAAATACCATCATAAATCAGTAAATAAAAGAAAATCGAGTCTAGTTTTGAGAAAGAACAGCCACCATTCTTATACAGTGTATATAAAAATGTGTTCAACATAGAAAAGGTTTAGACAGATTTTTAAATTTAACAGCATACAGAAAGTTTTAAAGATCTATTCACTTCAATGACTCAGTATCTCATTTTTTTTTCTCATTTTTTCTATGCCACAATAAATCAGGCTGTGAAATAAGCTTGGTTTAAGTAGCAAAAACATTATGATTTCACATTTAGCAGCATAAAAATTGCCTTATGTTCAAATTCATGCTTCTCAGTAAGGCTCCCAGATACCTTTCACACACTGGTTAGTTTATTATCTGCCGAGATGCTTCCTATGAGCAAATGCAGACTTTCCATCAAAAGCCATGATGAGTGAGTATTGACAAGAGGCCAGATCCTGAAGAAATTTCTTTTTTTATTTGGTATTTATGAAGTTATGTTTGCAGCAATCAGCTGAAATTATATGCCAGTTAAACTTACTCAATTTGTTTGGTGATTATTAGAACTTTCCAACCTGAATTTATATGTAAGCAGCCTCCGGCAAATCAATGTCTTACCCTATTTGCACAAAAAAAAATTCAATACATTGCTCAAGATAGTGAGTTTATTGCAAATTTGCAGTGATATAACACAAAATTAAATTCTGAACACAAAATGAAATCCAGGATTTGTTAATGAGGTTTTATCAGATATTAGTGAAGTTCAATGGTAAACTGGAAAATTCTCAGTTAATTTCTATTTTGATTTACAATGGAAATCAAAATGTCAGTTTTCTATTTTTAAAAGTGCTGGAAATCTCAGACATTTTACTATCTGCATACGAAATTCTGAAAATTTTAATAATGTTGCACTATTAAATGGTTCACATCTTAACATTCAAATGGATAAGACAACAGAAAAAATAAGGTCCAAAAACTGAAGCAATACAGAAATCAAGATGAACCAAAACCCACCTTCTGAAACCTTAAACATTTGAACGTTATCTACATGAAATCTGTCAATAATTTCAAGTAAAAATATAAATATCTACAACATTTTAACTTGCTGTAGTTAGTTATCAAAATTAACATTTGCATTTTCAATGAAACTGCTTTTTCTTGAAAGATTTTTTTACAAAAATTTTTTTGCTAGTTCTACTTATGAGATTTATAGTTGTGTCTATGTAGTTGTGACTACAATTGTGATTATATATATATATACACACATATATACATATATATATAGTGAAATATAATTGTTTGTATCATATTTGAGTTAAAGAGAAAAGTCCTCCAGTACGAAGAGTGAATTTTTTTAATGAACTGAATTCATGATTAAACATCTAACTCAATCTCAAGATGCCCTTCCTTGGCTAGAATTCCTGTAGTTACTATTTAATAAGTTTTCAGTCTTAGTATTTCATGACTGGTTTATGTGAATGACCTCAAAACGTTCTGTTTTACTCTTATATCTTCATAAATAAAGAGAAACCCAAAACATATCCAGGAATGCTGAAAAGAAAGCTTGTTCTTTGTAATTTTAAAGACAAAATTTGAAGACCATATTTCAATAGTACATATCCACTCCAGACTTACAAAATCTTGCCAGAAAACATGGATCATATCTCCATGCCAATTCAAAAGAACATCCTATTTCCACAGTTTTCAGAAGCAGTTGAATAATTTATTCACAGGGGAAGCTAAATATAAAGCTTATGTTAAAATTTATTAATTAAAAATTGCATTCTGGAAGTAAAACCTTCAAAAACCGCAACTGTGCTTGGCAACCATAAAAATGAATGAGGAATACAAACCTTTTAGAAATACCAGTGCTCTGGAAGTCTGAAGATATCAGAGTGAGCATTCATAAGACATTTGTTCCTTTACATCAAGAAGACAAGATGATGAGCATTTCTTTTAACACCTTCCCACATGGGTATTTGAGCATTCAGGCATTTAAAACAGATGGGATGGGGGAGAGGCAAAAGTCTTCAAGTGACCAAAATAGTAATTTTTCTAAAGAGTTTCAAGAGCTCTGAACAATCACTCTTCAGGTCTGACCCGGTGGGCTTCAAATGTTACCCAGCACTAATGCTTGGAAAACAATTACTCAGATCATTACAAAAAATGGCATTGTGGTGCAGGAAAAACATATTGGGGGAAAATATCTTTGGGGCTAGATACTGCACTATTCAGACAGTAGCTAGGATGCTCCAAGGAGAAAAAATTATTGCCAGAATGAATTTGCATGTTAGTTTTTATTTATTTTTATTTATATATTAATAAACTCTTCTGTAGGTGGCAGGCAGCATACTTAAGAAGTTGCTTTTACTTGAAAAAATCATATTAAACTACATACCATGTAAATGAATTCTTTGATTTATTAGTAATAATATTCTATTAGCAAAGAACAGGTATGGAGTGCATTGTTTTTCACATCTTATAGTTTTTCACAATACTTAAATACTGTTTAAACTGTTTTTTATACAAGCAAATAAAAGGAACATTTAATGTGAAAACAATTAATGAATTTATAAACATGATGCAGTAATTGTACAAAATTTTATCTGTTCTTTTTAATTGTTACACCAAGTACTTGAAGATGTCATATTACTATTTTCAGGAAGGTGGGAGTAGGAAAATATAAGTAAATACACTGGAGTGAAAATAATCAGAATGCAGATGCTATTTCTGCCTCTTGTGTTGCAACCACTATATATTCTACATATCTTTATGCTGTGTAAGAGCAATATCCTCATTTGTTCAGTGCTGTGTAAGCAAATGCAAAAGTAACCATTGCTAAAGTTCATCACTCGAAACATTCAAGCTCACTTATGCTGAATGCAGAAGAAAGGCCTTGAAAAGAATTGGCCAAGGACAGTATCCAGCACCATATCCCAGTTCAGTCAGAAAGAGAGATTAGGATAATATCAAAAAACTGTTTCTTAGATTAAAGCCGCAGTATACCAGGCATTCACTTCGGTGCACAAAAAGTAGCATCAGCCTAGATGGTCTACCATATGGTCAACCACCATATGAACAACAAAATAACTTTGTCCATTACTCTCAAATACAGTCAGAAACAGAAGCTGCAATAGGCTCACTGTTGCCAAGCCTCATTATAGTGAAGGCAAGTTTTTACAAGTCGGAGATACAGCTGCTATCTGATGGCTTTGCAAACTGCATGCATTTGAACTGTCTCTCTCCAGCTCTCATGAAAACTATCTTTTCTTTCAGCAATGCCAGATACTCATGCCATTTTGAGAAGCAGAGAATATCCAGGTATATTATTGTTGAATCATTCCCATTCCCAGATGGAAATTCCCATTTACATGCTTCAAGCTTCCTCTTTTATAAGCATGATCTTAAAGGAAGACATTCTTACTGAATTTACAGTGAGAAACGCATTTTCCTAACTCACAAATAGTGTTTATTCATAAAAGCAAGACACTCCAGCATCCTCAGATAACTGCAAAGCAGATGCCAAAATCAGTGTGAAAACCAGGTTTCTGTACAAATAATAATGAACTATTTGGCTTGTGGAAAAATATACATTAGCTAGTACACAAAAAACAACTTAAATATATTATCTCCATGAAGCTCATACAGAAAGGAAAAACATATGTATATTTTATTTTTGAACATTAAATATTCACAGAATGTTTATTAAGACAAATACGTAGCCTCATCAAGACGAAAGACTTGGGAAGACTTGTGAATTTTTAAACTAAAAAAATAAAAACATAATGTTAATAAGACTTAATGGCATAGTTAAATATTTAAAATATATCTGTGAAAATCTCTTTAATATCTAGAGAGCTAAATACTTATCTATAAAACAACATCAGTTACCAAAATTTGGTTGTGCATCAATTGACTTAATCAAAATGGACTTTTTTTATGCTCTGTTATGGTTTCTGTCTTCTTTATTCATAAATAATATATATTTCTTCGAATTGGTTAGCTAAACCAGACAAACTTATGGGAATATATGTTGTACCACATTTTGGTTATATTAAGGAGCATAGTTCTTCTAACAGAGGCTTGAAACACACTGCTTTCTTTTTGCATAGTTTATATTATGCTACTTGAGATCCATGCCCAATAGACACATATTTGAAAATGAAGTAGAAAAAACTATTTCATACTTCCTGATGTTGTATAACTGTATGAGGGATCCTACATGACGAACTGTGACTACTTTGTTCTGGATTGTTGCACAAGCAACAAATAATCAGTAGGGGCAAGATTACTTGCCAGGGTAAACTAATGGCTTTGTTTGCTTTTTCATGGCTAGAGTAATAATAGAACTTGTGATCATTCTTTCAAATATTCCCTGATCCTTAAATTTGTCTCCTCGGGTATTGCTACAATGAGATCTTACAGGGGTTGTGATCAGCAGTCACTTCAGATTCATTATAAGAAGTATGCATCCACAGATAAGACTTTAGACAAAGACATGCAAGAACAGCAGCTGTGCTTTGTAACTCTTCATGCCTCTATTCAGCCTTTCAGAAAACTACTTTAAAATGTTTAAATAAAACAATCAGCTCTATCTAACTTTGGCCTCTGCTCTTAAAATTTAGCTGAAAATAGACCAATTAACAGCTTAGAACTTCTCTGGAAGTGCCTGAAATGCTAAGCAGAATTAAAAATGACTCTATCCTGCACGAGGATGACTACCACATTCATATTTCTCAAGTCTTTTGGAAAAAGGTCAGATGGCCAAAGATTTTCACTGAAAAAATATTCTTGAGGCTGTAAGCAAAGAACTTTGTCTTCATTTATCACTACAAGGGGAGAAAATGAGCATGGATTGTACAATAAAACCACCAGAAGGACCCACCAACCTACACATTCTCACTGGCATTTCTTTTTATTTGAAATATGCCAGGAGCATTAAACTAGCCCGATCTTTTAATAGCTCTGATTTTACTGATGGCCAAGGTGGTAAGCTCAACAGCTTGACACATCCACCAAAACTGCCCAAATAATCTATTCAGAAACATCTGAATAAGCTTTCAATGTCATTTACACAGCCTTTGTAAAAAGAGAAAAGAACCATAACCATGGAGTATGTCTCACTGCTACCTCTTAATGGTAATGACATTCCATTAAGAAAATTAAATTAGTGTCCACCTTTAAGGTATCAGTCCCTGGCTTGATTTTTCATTTGATTAGCTTTAAATCCCACAGGTTTGAACTGAATCCTGAAATTCTGCAATAACAAAGTGATGCTAGATTGCTGTATTAAACACAGATGCCACTGATCTGCACAGGGATCTTGAAATCATGTTTTTCATTTCTTGTTCAAAAAATAGTGTGATCTCTAAACAGCTGCTTTGTTGACTCCCACAGGTAGCTGCACTTCAGTAGTGAGAGAAGTAATTCCTATATATAGTGCCCATATGTTCCTCTTCTTTCAAAGGCTTATTGGAAATTACATAAACAAACAAAAAAAACCTGCTTCAAACTGCAATGTACATGTTAGCCTCTGTTTCTACACAGCTGCTAGGAAGCCTTCTGTGAAGGCCATGAAGTAGGGCCCCATAGTGAAATAAAGATGATACCTGGGGTCAAAAGGCTTTTAATTTATTGCTGACCTTTAGTGTTAAAAAGCCAACAGTGCTAACCGTTGTCTAAAGCCTAGCACATGAGCGAGTACCCTGCAATGCTGGGACTATCACGTGGGAGTTCAGATTTTCAACATGTTTTCAGATGAGCAGTGAAAAAGAAGTGATGGATTAAAATAAGATTTTTAGCCCCATTTACATTCCCATTAACCTCCCTCCCCCCACTCACCCCCAAAAAAATGCAAGACTGAGAACAAGCATTTGAAGAAATGGGGTCAGAAATCTTACCATGCTAAATTAAAGATTACCCAATCAATTTTTCACCAGCATGCTGCCACACAAATTGCAAGGTAGTTTCATTCGCAGGTCGTGAATTTCATTTGCAGACAAGTTAGCCCATTTCAAAAGAGGAGGTTCCTATCAATTCCCCCAAGTTCAAGTTTCAGCTTCTCCAGTGATTTGATTTTGTTTTTTGTATGACTTTTTACAATTTCTGCTTGATTTGATTCTCGTGTTAATGGCCTCTCAGAATACCATAAAAAAGGCAAGGTACACATAAAACCTGTTCAATTTAYGATGTGGGCAAAGAACTTTGATGCGCCTGATGGTAGAGTTCAATCCTCGCTTAATTTGTAAGTGATATATTGGGAGTTTTAATCTTAGTGGCCATATGTCACATCTCAAAACCAGATCACACTTTGGCATGAATGGCAGCCTCTGCTTAGAAAAGCTCTAAGATTGACATATTGGAATGGGTTTGGGAGATGCTCATGGGGGAAAGCTTATTCATCTTTTATCACCGGTGAAAATAGTCACACTTCAGATATCGCATATGGAAAAACAGCATTTTCAAATCAAAGGATTTTTAAGGACAACTATGAAATCAGCTTTTTCTTAGAGCCAGTGCTCTATGTATAAGGATTTTTTTTTTTCATCTGAGCCAGTGCTCTAAATAATAGGGACGGCATCCATCTAGTAGCTTCTGGTCCCATAGGTATGATAACACAGTACAGACAGGCAAGAAGGATCAGAAGACATAGGGTGCAGACTTCAATGTAACTGCCAGTTTAATAAAATAATTTATTTTCCATTAAATATATACCTGTATATCCTTAGAGCTTTTGTAATGCAGTAAAGCAGTATGTACAGCACAGAGCTACTCAAATACCACATCTGTGAGTATGTTAACTCACTTTTCCAAAACTGATTGTAAAAACAACCCCCAAAACGTGTAGTACCAGCTCCTAACTGAGTAAGAGCCATAGAAATACCAGTGGTTCTTCCTTTAAGGGGGGGTGTATTAATTTKAATAAAACTATGTACCTATATAGCCCATTTTCATTTTTGTGTATCATGGTGTTTGCTGTTCATAGTACCTATTGCACAGAATAGTACCCAACTGGTACAGATTCTTTCATGCAGTGCTCTTTGGTTCTGTTTAATCATGCTGAAACCTCCCAATGGGAGTCTATGCTATTCTGTTTCCAGATCACACACCATTTTAGACCAAATCCCATGTTTTCCTTTCACAGATAAAGAGGATATATTGCAGGGCATTCTAAATCCCAAAGTTTGCACAGTAGTCTTCTACAGCTTCAAAAGCTAAGTATGGCCAACTAGCTAGCACATCTTCAACTGAGTCCTCAGATGACCCTTCTTACTAAAGCAGCCATTTGCTAAGGCTGGAATCATAATGAACATAGTTTCTTCATTGTTCCCTAAACACCATCTTATGTCCCTGAGCCTCATACACCTCATAATAAAACCCTTCCTCTTCTAAAAACTCTCTGCTGTTGAAGCATTCTACTGTCCTGCTCTAGCTCTTATTCATTAGCAGTTAATGTGTTTCCAAAGCTAGTAGGTAATTTAAATCATAATGGAAACATCTTATACCCACAAATGCTATCTTAAATACAGTTTTGTGGAGACTCTAAACTCAGTACTTGCAATCACATTATAAACAAAAGCATTCCAATAGCTGGGGAAAGGGAAAGCACCTTTCTTCTTCTTCTTTTATTTCTTTTTTTTTTTCTAGGTGTGTTCTAACAACTTTACAAAGAATGGAGGAGCCATTTAAGTAAAATACTATGAAGTATTATGGTCACTAAGTAATCTGATACAGAACTACATGATTAGGGAGAGTAAATAATTGGTCTATTTCACTGCACAAAAACTTGCCATTTGTCCTCATTTCCTTCACTAGATGATTAAAAGAACAGAAGTACTTTAATTCTAGGCCTTTTATCAGGGAAGTTTAAGGTAGAATAGTTGGAAGTGGAGGAGTTACAAGATCTGATACAGCAGATCGGACTAAACATAAACAGAATAAATGTGACAATATAAAATGTCTTTAAACATTTTAATGGAAATTTCTTTTAACAGAAACTATCTCAAAGTCTTCTCTAAATATAACCAATGCAGTAGAAAAGTTATGAAATTTTTTAAAAAACACCCACAAGTCATAGCTTATATGATTACTGGGTCAGATTCTGTCACGCTATTGCTCAGAACCTACATTGCCCCATGGTTAGGCATTTTCCCGAATCATGTAGCACTACTGCAAGACAGCTTCATGTAATCCCTGTCAGAGGGAAGAAGCAGTCACAAAAAAGAGGTCCTTGTACTCTACTGTGTATGATTGCCATAATGTAAACTAGAGCAGTTTTGATTTTCTCTAATATGCATTGGGATCAAAATCTGGGGCTAAGATTCGTAATRATATTGAGTATTTCCATTTTTTCCTGTGCTCGAGTCCTGTAACAAACCATGTTTCATACTGTTTTGTGGAATTTTATTCATTTGTTTGCTTTTTATTTTTATCCTTTCCTTTTGCAAAGTTCCTTTTGAATGAACTCTGATGCAGCATTATTCTCTTTCCTTAACCTCATAGGAAAGTGTCCAGCCAATGCAGTGCTTTCAGGAATTCTGCTCTGCTAGCTGCTCAGCTGCATTACAAACACACTTGCAGATGTAATTTCTCACTGCTTCTCTCATGGGCTTGGCTGCATGCAAGGAGATGGGTAGGAGTTATTCCTGTGGAACAGGAAGCAGTGACTGGCCAGAAGMAGCTGACTGTGTGGATAATGATCATCTSTGATACTTCTTCATCATTCCTGGAGAGCACAGCTATCAATCTGTGCCTAATCTAGACAATGTGTTTCTAACATAAACTCCCCATACAGCAGGAAACGACAACTGAGAAAGCTGATTTATCTGTGCTGTGCTGCTAGCTCCTATTTCATGACAGAATAGCTAATATGTTGACAGACAGACAGCTTAGGCTGAGCTCTTATTTGATATTGTGTGCCAGCTGATGCAAGTTAGCTACCAAAGATATAAATTCTACTCTCAATAACCAAAGTTTTGCAAAAGCTAGTAGAAACATTTTCAAGCTAAAGCCAATAAACTTTCTTTTCTTTTGTATTCTTGAAAAGTAGCTTCAAAGCTGACCAGCCACACTATAGCTTCTCTTGAAATAAAATAAATCAAAGCTCTTCTACCAGTGGAAGTTCCTAGAGAACAGCATTTTAATAGTTTTTGTCTATGTTAAAATACATAATTATTAGTGACAGATTAGACTGAGTTACATCTAGGTCAAAATGTTAAATATAGATGTAATCATTTGCTTGAGAAGTGCTTGGAGTGACATTTATTCCTGATTCTTGTGGAAAAAAGCTGATGATCTGACTCCATACCCTTCTAGCCAAAGCAAACTAGAACTAGACATTTGTGATGGTACAGCAGTAGTAATAACATACAGAATGTTGAAATTTGTGGGATGATTTCTCAGAAGCAGTGCTGTCTTCTTACTCCATCCAAAGAAAGTCAGTTCTATCTGAAACGTCTAACCTCACAGAAGCAGAAAACGTAGAAGAGTTCTCTATTTGAAAAAAAATTTTATACCTATAGTTATAAAATTCTTCTTAAATGTTATGACTTTCAGCAAAAATGCTTTCAAACAGAGGCAATTCTGCAGTATTTAGTTAACAATAACAAAAAAATAAAAAAAAACCAAATTATTGTTAATTCTGGAAAACAAATAAAATATTTACCTTTTCATTTTCTCCTGAACATTTAATTGACTTTAAGAAAGATGACATTCCTTTTTCCTGGCTTCATTTTGACACTTCATTAGCCACTGGTCATCACCTTTCGCTCCACTGAGTAGTGGTTATTTTTCATGCCAACACAGATAGAGGACTCAGATCTGATTTGTACTGCAGGTAATAAATGGTAATTATCTGCACCTTTTTTTCTGATGTGAATCACTGTCTCTGAATTTGGGGAACTAAATCTTTGTACACTTTGATGACAGCAGATTAGAGAGTATAACCAGTCTTTGGTATACTTACTAGGGCAAGGACTTAGAGGTCATGCATTCAATTTTGTGTAATTAATGTCAGTTTAGTGATGAAGATGAAGGAAGATGGTATACACTTAATCAAGCAGATAAGCAATATGAAGCTTTTGCATTAGAGATTTAATGGAACAATAGACACAGAAATGAAAAATGAACAGTGGACAAAACATACCCCTTTGACTGCTCATGCTTTACTCTGAATGGTCAGGACAAACCCTAGATGCTTTATTCTTTTTCCTCCATCCTTTTTCTAAAGATATTATAATGAAAAGAAATGGAACAGGAAGCCAAGAACAACTTTAGGAATTGTAGTTAAATTTCACATTTTTCCTCTTGGGAGTCAGTGGCAAAAGGTGCTAGACTAGATGGACAAGGACAAGCAAGAAGGGCTTCTTCAAATACATTAGCAGTAAGAGGAAGACTAGGGAAAATGTGGGCCCTTTGCTGAATGGGGTGGGTGCCCTGGTGACAAAGGATGCAGAGAAGGCAGAGTTACTGAATGCCTTCTTTGCTTCAGTCTTTACTGCTCAGGCCAGCCCTCAGGAACCCCAGATCCTGGAGGCAAGAGAGAAAGTCTGGAGAGAGGAAGACTTTCCCTTGGTGGAGGAGGAGTGGGTTAGAGATCATTTAAGCAAACTTGACACCCACAAATCCATGGGCCCTGATGGGATGCACCCACGAGTGCTGAGGGAGCTGGCGGACATTATTGCTAAGCCACTCTCCATCATCTTTGAAAGGTCATGGAGAACAGGAGAGGTGCCTGAGGACTGGAAGAAAGCCAATGTCACCCCAGTCTTCAAAAAGGGCAAGAAGGAGGACCCAGGSAACTACAGGCCAGTCAGCCTCACCTCCATCCCTGGAAAGGTGATGGAGCAGCTCATCCTGGAGGCCATCTCCAAGCATGTGGAGGAAAAGAAGGTGATCAGGAGTAGTCAGCATGGCTTCACCAAGGGGAAATCATGCCTAACCAATCTGATAGCCTTCTATGATGGAATGACTGGCTGGGTAGATGAGGGGAGAGCCGTGGATGTTGTCTACCTAGACTTCAGCAAGGCTTTTGACACTGTCTCCCATAACATCCTCATAGACAAGCTCAGGAAGTGTGGGCTAGATGAGTGGACAGTGAGGTGGATTGAGAACTGGCTGAATGGCAGAGCTCAGAGAGTTGTGATCAGTGGCACAGAGTCTAGTTGGAGGCCTGTAGCTAGCGGTGTCCCCCAGGGGTCAGTACTGGGTCCAGTCTTGTTCAACTTCTTCATCAATGACCTGGATGAAGGCACAGAGTGCACCCTCAGCAAGTTTGCTGACGATACAAAACTGGGAGGAGTGGCCGATACCCCAGAGGGCTGTGCTGCCATTCAAAGAGACTTGGACAGGCTGGAGAGGTGGGCAGAGAGGAACCTCATGAAGTTCAACAAAGGGAAGTGCAGGGTCCTGCACCTGGGGAGGAATAACCCCCTGCACCAGAACAGGTTGGGGGTTGACCTGCTGGAAAGCAGCTCTGCGGAGAAGGACCTGGGAGTGCTGGTGGACACCAAGTTAAGCATGAGGCAGCAATGTGCCCTTGTGGCCAAGAAGGCCAATGGTATCCTGGGSTGCATCAGGAAGAGTGTTGCCAGCAGGTCGAGGGAGGTGATTCTCCCCCTCTACTCAGCCCTGCTGAGGCCACATCTGGAGTACTGCGTCCAGTTCTGGGCTCCCCAGTACAAGAGGGATGTGGCACTACTGGAGCAAGTCCAGCGAAGGGCCACAAAGATGATTAGGGGACTGGARCATCTCTCTTATGAGGAAAGGCTGAGAGAGCTTGGCCTGTTTAGCYTGGAGAAGAGAAGRCTGAGAGGAGATCTTATCAACGTGTACAAGTATCTGAAGGGAGGGTGTCGAGAGGATGGGACCAGACTCTTTTCAGTGGTGCCGAGCGACAGCACGCGAGGCAACGGGCACAAACTGAAACACAGACACTTCCATCTGAACATGAGGAAAAACTTTTTCACTGTGAGGGTGACCGAGCACTGGAACAGGTTGCCCAGAGAGGTGGTGGAGTTTCCTTCTCTGGAGATATTCAAAACGCGCCTGGATGCAATCCTGTGCAATGTGTTCTAGGTGACCCTGCTTGAGCAGGGGGGTTGGACTAGATGATCTCCAGAGGTCCCTTCCAACCTCAGCGATTCTGTGATTCTGTGACTAGAGTCTGACATTATCAGACAGAGACAATACTGCCACGGTGGCATAAGCTTTCTCTTCCCCAACTGTAACATGGAGTCACAAGTATAAACTAAATCTGCCATAGTTCATATATTTAAAATTCACAACTTTCATTATATTTATCTTCATAACATCCCTATAGCACTGTGGAATACTGTGGTTCCTTAGTTCTCCATCTATTTAAAGGAATAAATGAAAATTGGAAGGATTCAGACAACCTAGCCACCTGTCAATGAGTAGAATCCCCCAAATCCTTCCCAGTCTGTAGGGCACTTGATGACTACTGTGGTGTCTACAGCACATAAAATTCTGCGTTTCTTTATATGTGAAAGGGTCACACACTTAGGACTGCCTCTTACTGCACTGAGAGACTCAGAACAGGTGACACATCTAAACCCATTCAGGCTGTCTGGGTCTTCTATATAATGCATCCCAGTGAGATTTTTCTGGCCATACTTTACATGCATTATCATGCTCTGCAGAAAACACAGCAAGCATAGCAGCTTGCCAGAGTAAAAGAAGCTGTTAGGGCTTCTTGTAATACAGCAGTACAACAGTTCCAAGGATTGTCTGTACATTTTACAGAGAAAAGTKCTGGATAAAGTAGTAGGGAATGTGAGCCTGAGTCCAGAGTACTAGATAGGAATGCTAACAACAAAACTACTATAATGCTACCATCTGCTTCTGCGGAGAAGCCACCGAGCTATTAAAGGAGATGGCAGGAGGCAGAAATAACTCTTTCTTTATCTATATATTAGCAGAAAACAGTGACCTTTGCTCTGTTATTGAAGTATATGACACAGTTATTCAACTCCAATTAAGATTCTGATCTAAGATATGCAACCTCAGCCCAGCATTAGGCTCCTAAACTGTCAAGGAAATTAAGTTTTAAGACACATTTTCCTCTTCATCATTTGCTATTGAATAGCATGGACGACATCCCTGTCTATGTGCTGGCTATTGTAAATGCCACCACAACAAGCCTCATACACCACGCGGCACAGGAGCATAGGACCTTACCTCAGAATTGCGGATCTCACATCATGCAGGTTACAACATACCAAGACAGTCTGCAGATCCAACCCTAAGGTCACAGAGGAGGTAACAGCACAGCAGTAAACTGAAACCAGGGCTCTTGAATCTCAGGCTGTGTCCCACTTGCTGGACTATTCTTTATCTACCAGAAAGCAGCAATAGTAAAGAGCAATGAGTTAGTCTGAACTTAACTGGATCCTGAAGAACATTATATTTTCCAGTTCGTACAGATTAGTCCACTAAAGTGGTGGTGATAATTCTTAACTGGATTTGAATATATGAACTGGAAATGTAAAGAGCTTTGTCACTCCTTTTAAAAGCTCATGAAATTTCAAGAGGATACTGTCTAATTAACTCTCATATCCAATTTGCCAAGATAAGTAATAATTTCCACTCTTCTGTTAAATGTAGATGTAAGGTGCATGCCAAACAGCTCGAGTATAGTGCTTCCCAGATGCTACAGCTATTTCTCATATATCATTTTCTTCTGTTTCAATGTTTGTGTTTACACATTTAGGTTATGAATACCTAAGTTCTGCCACCAGGGAAGGCCATCTCTGAATGATCCTTATTACTTATTACCATTATTCACTTAGATTTTATTAATGGTCCACAGGCACCAGTCAGGATCTGACATATGGTAAACATCTACCAAACACTCTAAACAGAGAAGCAGATAATGGGTGGGAAAAAGCTTCATTGGAATGACTATGAAAACTGATAGATGTCTTAGTCCCATTCTCTCTTGCTAACCTTCTTTTTCAATATTTATTAATCCTCAGTTTTACTTCTGCTGGCATTTGAGCTACAATGGTGTAAAAAAATGGAAAACCTCAGCACTAGGATGACAAAAGAGAAGTTTGGGTGTCAAGATGTGAGTTGCTTTGGATCTCTTGTACTCCATCACTGTTTTTAGTGAAATATTGCAAAAGTGTGTTGTCACATTTGCTTCAATGAAATCCCAGATATAACTGAAGGCAAAAGATGAAGAGTTACACTGTAGTTTTTCTAAACATCAAATAATTATAAGATAAGTCTTAGCAAAATGTCTTACTGTGCCATTTTTATTTCTGAATACAATTTTTCACCTACTGCCGCAATGGCTCTGTTTAACAGTGCAGCACTAGTGGTTAAATATCTCTTGTCTGCAACAGCTGTGTTAAGAACTGGAGGGCTTTCACACTGTGAACTGTAAAACTCCAATAACAAGACAGTAAGTCTGGCCCAGTGACCCACAACAAAGGAAGCAATGGATGCAAAAGGGTAATGCTGGGAGAAAGAAGGCAAGTTCTGAATTAACCTGGGATGATTATGTGTTCTGACAGAATGAAGTAACTCTTATTCACTATACTAAAGCTACATGGCAGCAGAATGGAACAAAAACAGTTGTAGACTTTGTAGGCAGTAGATATTATATTATCTTCTTTCATACATAAGTAGAGCTGTTGGAATAAATTCTGTCAATGGTCATTAAAAACACAAATAATTAGGCACATACTTAATATACCAGATTTAATACGTATCCTCACTGAAAAGTCCATAAAGATGTAGCATAAAATGTCAAAGAAGCATGTATACCTTCCATAAGTTGTTTAATTATGCTTATCTGCAGAATATATCCCTATTGTAGTCTACCTTTTTTTTAAGCATGCTTTGYATCATCTATGTATCATCTCTACTAAAAGTTATGGAAAAGCTGCATAAAGAAGTGGGGGGTTTTGTTTTTGTTTTTTTTGTTTTTTACCTCCCAGTGCTTCTACTGGCTCTTCCAATTCATAGCCCTCATAATTAGAGGGACTGATAGAAGCCAAAACCCATGTATTGCTGGGTTCCACTGGATGGGGATCTCCTCCTTGTCCCAGAAGGTTGATTACTTGCCTACTTTAGATCACTCTTTCACTTGAGACTCCTGGGATTGCCTGGCAGTTGAATGAGTTTATATTACTTATGTAGTAGTAATAGTAATACTATACTGTGCAAATAGCACTCAGCTGTGCTCCGCTGTTCATGCACTTCCCTGGCCTCTGACCAACTTCACTACTGTGAAATGGAGTGCAAACAAAAAACTATGCAGACCATGTGAACACAGCCATGGCAGTTGACCATAGGACCCTTAGCACTCTTAAAGCAGGCATTCATATTGCCACTGCTATGTAGCGACTAGCCTTGCCTGAAGCAAGATTTAGTCATAACATGGTTTAATACCTACAAACTGATGGCTTTGTCTGTATACTCATAAGTGTATTATAGTCATTTTAGGTGGCCTGTGTATTGCTTGGCCAAATACCTTCAGCAAAGAAAAGGTTCAGTAGGATCCAATGAAAACAAATATAATTTTGCCTGATCACTTAGGGAGCTCAAGATTTTTGAGGTGGATCTGGTCAAGGCATATTGGCAACAGGTTTCAATGCAACTAAGTGGTCTAAGAATAATATAGTCAACAGTGTTGTCAGTAAAGGATGTTCAAGCAAACTTTGGCTATTCACACTCTTTTCATGATGATATCCAGTAATGCCAATATTATGCTATACTTAATAAGGTCTAACCATTCAGAATAATTCCAATGTCAGGACAGTACTGCTCATTTATCAGCCTCAGCATTAGTTACAAAGTCCTAACAGGCATTTACATAGGTAAGGCTCATGCAAGCAAACTTCAAACTCATGGCAGTGAAATCCCAGACTCCTATACATAAGTGTCACTTACACAATCAGTATTGCCTTCCCTAGAGCTCACTAATACTAAATACAACCACTCTGTTTGTACACAAACCATGTGAATGTGTGTACCCTCATGTTCTTAGACTCGGCTTACTGTCTAATCACTCCCTCCTGGCTTTGAAGTTCAAATTTAACTGAAAGGCCTAGGGAAACCACAAGCACTTACAGTTCTTGCTATTATCCAGTTTCTGAGGACAGACAAATAAAACAGAAATACACTTAAATGGTAATCTTCATATGGAAGAATGAGGGCCTGATGCAGTTGTTACTTTTAAATGGAAGCGTGGGAGGCTGAAGAAAAGAACATCCAAAAGAAATTAATCTTTTGGGGTGTGTACTTCCATCCCAGACTTCAAATTTTCCATTGTCCCTATCAATTTCCTTCTGTTTGTTTTTAAATGTAAGGAACTGTTAACCCCAGACAAATAGGGTGGCAATGTTTGTACCTTTCAGTGGGGAAAAAAAGCACTGCACCTTGTAAGATTCTTTTTCTTCTACTCAGGAATTTCTTAAAATTAATTTTTGAAATATCAAAGCCTTTTTGGGGTTCTAATTTGAGCTGAGTCTCTTAAAGCACCAAAGTCTGCTCTGTTTTTTAGAACTGTATGGCGGGTGGCATATTTGAGAAGAGTGGAGGGATGTTTTACTTAATATAACTTTAGTTTCAAATGGTGATGGTTGAGATTGTGGTTTCCATTGCATCTTGGAGAAATGGTGCCTGAGAACATGATGTTCAGCAATTATAAATGCACCAAGTTCTTAGAGAAATGAACACAAAAATAATAATTCCCCAAATACCTGTGTAACAAATAATATTACAGGAAACATACCTGAAGAGATTTGAATCTATCCTCTGAGAAATTCCCTTTTATGACATTCCCATCAAGACATAGCAAGGGGCTTTTTTTTAGAATTATTTTTCCAAATAATTCTAAATGTATATTCTAATTATATAATGCTCGTCTTTTCTCATAACCCTTGAAGTAAAATGTTGCCATCATTCTGCTCCAGCATGTTTTATGCTAGCATGGCATTCCTGAAGCTTGCTGGCTTGCCGTGACAGAAAAGGAACCTAGTTTAGTGACTGAAAGGGGTCCCAGAAAAGCTGTCACACAGATGAAAATTTGACAGTCATCCCATTCTCAGTAAAGTTACACCAGCTGAAAACCAATGTGGGACTAGAAACTGTGTGTTTGTTTGAGGTGTTTTTTTTGGTTCAGTAGCTATCCTCTGCAGATATTAGTGCATACTGCTAATATCAGTGGAATATTTGAGCCTTGCTTTTCAATAGCAGTGCACTGTAGCAAAGCAAAACCTTAAGCTGGACATGCATAAATGTTTCTTATGTGAATCTAGTGGAGGATGTCTGAGTGACAGGTGGAAAGAGAAAAGTCTATTTATATACAAAGCAGGCAGTATTGCTGGATGCTTTCTCCTCTTTTCTTCTTCCTTCCCCAATACCCTGCCAACATATCTTATGCTTAATTTGGAAGGCCTACAGTGGCAGGTGAATGAGCAGTTTGGTCTCAAGGCCCATTCAGCCCTTAATCACTCTTTTAAATTGCAAACACGAGCTTGCAGACATTTCTCCACCAGGATTCTAAAATTTTTCACTGAATCTTTTCCCATTAGGCACCAAAGGCATATTTGGCTATGGATGATTTGATTCATTGTCAGATCAACCAGCTAAAGACTCTGCCTACCATTCACCAGAAGATAAAGATCAAATCAGACCTGATCTATCCGGCATTCAGGATCCTCTTCCTGCACCACTTCAGAAGCCAGTAAAAGATTGGGGGATTCATTTTAAGAATCTTATTTTAAATTCTGTCTTCCTAATTTTTTAGGCAAAGAAGGTACAATGGGGCATGTGATGATGGCAAGTGAGTGATGTGACAAAAATGGATGTACTTATGTTGTACGAATAAGGGTCAAGTAAACCAGGAAAATACGACCGTAGATGACATGGTTTAAATCCCTATGTCCTCTTAAAATGTGTCTTTCAATATTGTTATAACAAATATAGCTGAAATTAGAAAGCTGGTTTCTTTCAATTTACACATTCTTAGAGGTCCTTTCTGCCATTAGTCTTAATGTCAGTTGTGATTAGGTGGGGTTTATGCCTTTGGTACAAAATGGCTGGCTTTAAGCAAAAACACTGTAGTATGTCAAATAAAACAAACGTAATRCAAATCAGCTGCACTAATTGGAATGACAGTGACATTCTGCACTACACTTAACAGTAAAAATACCTTAAAGACAAGAAGCCTGACGTTTGACTGAGATCCTCTATTTATACTTATTTTATTGATTAGAAACGCAGCTCCTACAATCACAAGTCTAGTATGCAAATTATATTAGCACAGTTATAGTAATTGTAAAATATCTTCAACCTTTTACACTAGAAATCCTGCTTATAGCATGACCTTGACAAAGTTGTTCTCCCCTTACTCTGCATAAGAAGGGTCTCCTTTTATTATAACAAAGTTAATGCCAAAGAGAAAAAAAAACCCTCAGTGATTTAAAAATAAACATATATTTTCTTTGATTCTACTTTGAAACCCACTTTTATTTTAGAATTTAAGGTCAGAAGGGTTGAGCTTTTTCTTTTTCTTTTTTGTAGCTCAAGCAAGAATTTCTTTTCATTGATTTAAAGCAAGAAATGGTTGTCAGCTGCCTGCAGGAGGAGTCCTACAGAACGTTCACTCTCTTTCAGAGAGAGCGGCTCTGCCAGTTTACACATAGCTGTAACCTCCTCATACACTGGAGACTGTTGCTCAGTCTTCACAACCTAGCTAGTCTTTTGGTAAGACAAAATGTCAGGTCTGGTGGAAGTCTGCAGTGTAGACATTTGCTTACTAAAAATTGATCAAAATTAGCAAGAATCATTGCAAAAGCAAGAAATTATAAATCCAAGGGAAAGAAGATTTGATAATAATTATGAACTGGATTAAAATCAGCTGCTTTGGGGTGGATGACTTTCTGTTTTCCCAGTAGCATCCATCCCAGAAGAACAATTTATGGTGACTCACAAATGCTAGAGAACAGAACCCATAAAAAGAACATTTTCAAAACTCAGAGCTCTGGGTATAAAACTGTGGAATTCCCTCTCCGTAATCTTAGACCATGTTTCTGAAGAAATCTCTAGATAGAGATAGATAGATACCTTACTTGTGACACAAACAACTGACTCTTATAGGAGATGAATAGTTGCAACCCCTTTGGATTTCAATAGGAATCTTGTGTGGTGAATCTCCCCTAAGATAATTTCCTAAACTTCTAAAACTGAGAGCAAAAATGGACATCCCTAAAATGATGATATTTAAAATTCAAATCTCAGTCTTTCTGTGCTTTTCCATTTCCTAGCAATGAAATAGGATAAATGTTTAAGTAAGGAACGTTTAAGAACAAACTCCATAGAGCTAAGGATATAAAAAGCCTTACAGTGATAAAGAAGTTTAGAGTACTTAAAAATAAAAATATTTACCATGTTTGTTCATTGATGAATAAATTTGTTTAAATATTAGCTAGAGTCAGAGCTTTGCAAAATAGACTTTGTTTTTCAGAAGTTATATAGAACTTTTCAATTTCATAGAATTCTGCACTGCCTTAGTTAGGGGTTTATTTGCAGTGCTGATTAAGTAGATTTTTGCATCATAAATGCAAATGTGTACACATTGTTGATGCAAAACACTCTTCGCTTGAATGCTGTTATGTCTGTTGTGATATTGGCCTGTTTCTGCTCAACAAATTTTTCTGTGTTACTGAAACTTCAGTACATTATGGGCTCAAAACAGACCCACTTGGGAATAAAGAAAACATCCTTAAAATTATGCAAAATATTCATAACAAAATGCAAACATTGTTTATAATTTTTAGCATCTCACTATAGCAGCTCACATTCTAAAGCTCAACCAGCTAGAAGCTATATGGAAAACTGTTTATGCTGGATAAGTTGTCATGTACAACAAATGTTGCTGATCTTCAGCAAAATGGCCAGGCCCAGCATTTGATATAAAAATACTAGTTTTAAATGAAAATGGTGATTTTAGATACACTTTAGATACATATTCAGAATGAGATTTACTTTTTACTGAGAAGATTTTCTGAGAAGGACATTCAGCCAGAAGGGGACTGCTTCCTCTAGGGAGAGAGAAAACCTATAATTAAAGGATTGGATATTAATTCCACCAATGCTATGTTGCACCAAAAATGAATTGGGCCAAAATAATGATTCACAACACATGCTACTGGGCAGTTATAGATTGATGTATTTACATTTTGACAGAGTAAGCAATGCCTTATGAGAAATATAAAACTCTGCTCTTTAACCCTTGAATCATTGATGAATACAATTTTTGTCATCACTGTTCACTGACAGAGTGAACATAACATCCTCTCATCCCTCAGCTCACACTTATCTCGCTGTCTCCTTTCCACTAAGCAAAAAGTCCTCCACATTTAGAACTCAGTGTTGTGTTTCCTAGCATGCTGTATCAACAAACTAATGACATTTCTGTTGGTCTTGTTTGTGGTCAGCTCTGCCTCTTTGAGATATGTCCACAAAACTGTGACTATTTCCCTCCGCTGTACCTAACTCTACCCCACTGGTTTGCAGAATGATTCTGGAAAGTGAGAAAAGGAAATGAGATTTATTGCAAAAGACTGGAAGCTTGCAGAAAAAGAAACACAGCAGTATGGATGGGACTCCACCACCCTAAGATTCTCGTTTAGCTCTGTGTTTCAGGTAATATCCATTTAGGAGTTACCTTTTTCAAAGAGTAGAGATAAATGAAGTATGTTTTAAAAGGTTATACTAACATGCGGGGTTTTACTAGGGTGAAGTCTACCTGTATGAGGGAAGGTTGCTGTTTTCATGAAAGTTTTGAGGACCTAGTCTCACTGTTCCAGCTTGCTGAATTTTTTCTTTAGAAAATTCCGCCAAGCATTCTGTTATATATTCCTTGTTCACTTGGGAGACAAGCGAATTGAAGGAACATGGATGAAATACTYGAGAGTGCAAGACTTCAGAATTCACTCCACAGGTGAAAAACAAATCAAAAGTTCAACAGATACTTTTTCATTTAGATTAGGCAAACAGATCTCACCTGATCTTTCACATCTGTTCCTTTTTAGACTCAGTCACCTGCATCCGATCCTCTGCAGAAGAACTAAATTAAAATCAAAATGAGAGCAAGAATGACTGTGTCAGAACTGGATAGAACCAAAATCACAAGCTATGTCGTCACCAGGAGTGAATACTTTATTAACATAGGAATACTAGTATACTTTGTAAGGAAAATAACTTCACGCTGACAGATCTATGGTTTATACCATTTGGTTGCTCAATTAAAAAACCTATTATGAGAAAAACAAAGTTTTGCTGACACAGCAAGATTTACATTAAAGGCTTCCCCTGCTTAACTGCATCGGTAGGGAATGATGTCTCCTACCTTACTTGATCAATGATACACATTAGTTGAAATGTGCGGGGTACACCTCTCCTCATTTCTAATACAATGCTCATCAGTGTGGCTCAAACTGAAAACCAGTAATGACGAAATGAGTAGGCAGCAACAAAACCCTGTTCAGGTGCACAATCCCAATAGTCAGCCATATCTAAAATGAATCCTGGCATAACTCTTCAATCAGATACTTGAATCAGAGGCACAAATGAGGTTTTATTTGATTCAAAGCCTGAAGATTTTCAAACACTTCAGCCATACCAAAACCATGTCAGATAGTATTCAATAGATGTATTTTTATTACACACCAAGTTCTTAGTTTAATTTATTTTAGTGTTACACATTTTGCTTCATAAGAAACTTCACTTTACCCTCAGATTAGCACCTATGTAGTGCTGAAAGTAGCTGAAAGTCTGAATCACTTGTTGGACAACACAAGGCAACACATCAGGAGCTCTTCTACCTACTCTGTCAGTTCTTTGCCAAATGCAGGAATCAACACTACTCAAGATTTTACAGGACAATATGCATAGTGAGCTCAGGGCAAACACAATAACTAAATAAATGGGAAAAGACAACGCCTTCCTGATGCAGTTCACTGAAACACATAAAAATAAGGAAGGTTATCCTTTTCAAATTGTTCCTTTGTCGTGTAAAAGGGATTATACTTTCTATAATTTAGTGCTTCTTTAAATGGTTGCTGCTGTAAAAGTAAGATTATAGAAATGAAATGATTTAAGAAAATAGAAGGGCAGATGCAAAAAGGCCAAAAAAACACTTGAAATARTTTTGACAGAACTACTTATCACAGTTATGGTTTTGACACTTTTTGTAACTTGTGTCTACTCCATTTTATGATTAAGATTATTATACTCTGGAAAAAATCCAGTTTAAAAAAGCACTAAGTATCCCAATGAATTTCATCAGTCACCTCACTTCAACATGTACAGAAAGGCTGGGATATCAGAWGTCTGACAATACAGAAGTATTTCAGTGGCAAAGCATTTTTTCCTGTTTCCACATTTTAAAAAGTTAGATATTTACATGGACTTTAAAATTAAAAATATACTTTCCTTTAAATTAAGTTTAATTTTACATAGTGTAAGTGGCATTGGAGAAACATGTTTTCCAGTCTGTGACTTTCTGTTCATGGCATTTCTTAAATGATTTCTTAAGAGACCATTCCTATTTGGCATACTGTCAGCTTTACAGAGATGTGGGCTGAATTTTGTTAGTGAAGTGCTGTGGCAGCGATGCCTACAGATGCACACCAAATTTCACCAGACAAGGAAATAACAGTCATTATTTTAAAAATGCATGTAGATAGTTGGAACCCGGTTCTGGCTGGCTGAGGAAATTAACCCCTACCCTTTACCCTTTCCACACTGGCGCATTTCACAGGCTGTGCAACAGTGTTAACCTTATGGACAAATATGCTGGTGCTTTATATTCCAAACTGAATGATGAGAGCTGAGCAACACCTTGTGTTAGATGATAAAACTAACCATATGCTGTGGTTTTGCTCCTTTTCTTCCTTAATATAGCAGACTTTTTCTCTCTGTACTAGCAATTTCCCAATTTCCTTGTTTTCTCTTTAAGCCATTTATGTATTTTCATTTCCTTCTGAAAAAACAGCTTTCAGAAGTCTAATGTATTTTGTTCTTCCTTATTATTTCTTTCCTATCATTTCTGCCATTATTCATTATGCCAAATGTTGCTTTCCAGTGTAAATCATAAAGTTCCTGAGATATTTTTATCAGTATGACTGAGAGCTGAGACTGGCAGCTGATGATCACTCTTCCACTTCCTTTTGGCGATCCTTCCCTGTTAGGAAGTTAGATACCTGTCTCCCAGACACTTCAACTAGAGAGAGCTCTTTTCTACCAATGTATACTTTGAATATCCAGTTGGGTAAGAGTGCTATAATTATTAAGTTATACTGCCATGAATGACTGCAGACTAGTTATGTTTTGCTAAGTGACTGTATCATGCAAACATAAGGCAGATAATTCACAATGCATTTCCAATATGTTTAGAGTTAAGTTTATAGTAACTGGATACTTGAAAATATTTTCTCCCCAATAGAATCCATGCTGAGTTTTGTGATAAAGAACTTATAAAATAACTTTTAATTCACATGACAATTAAGCTCATCTTTAAACCTTAGAATGTGAGTATTTGAATGGAGGGAGCTGGCTACTTTTATCCACTCATGAGATCAAAAATTTTGTGTAATAAAATAATATGTATTACAGCAGCTTACTCATATGATTGATCTTGCCCATTTTTTAAAACTATTTATCATGCTCCAAGAATCAAAAGTTATATAAAATTAAGCATTTATATGGGCACTTGCAGATGGTTTGGGGAAATATTTTATATGAAGAAACAGTTTGGGTTTTGATGAAGAACTTTGCTTTTTTTAAAAATGATAGATACAGGTAATTATGATATACAGATGAGGTATGATTCCTAAATCCACAGAAAAGCTGCCAGTTATTGCATTAATCTTTAGAATATTCATTTAAAGTCAGTGGAGCCAGACTCAATATGCCTAACCTCTACAGCAGCATCCAGGTGATCAGCTATAGTACATATAAACATTATGATAATACGTTAGGTAACTACTCTAATAATACTAAACTGAAGAACGTTTTGGATGTCTGGCTTGGAATCTTAATCAGATCTAGAGATCCAAATATGAACTAATTAAGACTCTCTATACATTATGTACTAGCTGCATGATTTTGTAGCTCATCACTGCCTAACATAAACTGATGTGCTCTTGTGTCTATTAGCTCTGGAAGCAGGGTTTTGTTTCCCTTAACAACAGTTCTATGTTTTAACTTCTGGTACCACTAGGTCATAAGAGGCAATAAATTACGTTCATTACCTTAATCATTGCAGGACTGCTGAATAAGCTCCATTCCATCATAACAAAATCACATTCAAGCATCTGCATCAGGCTTTAAGGCTTGCTACTGCTTATGACGAACAGGGATCTGAGTCAATCAATACAGAAAGCATTAACATCACACAACATACTGTGTATGTGGTAGAGACGCTTGCATGTCATTCATTATAGCAGCAATACCTCAACAGCAAACTTATGTATCTCAAAGTGAATCAATACAAATTTTTGTTTCAAACAACATACGCAGGTCGTAATTACAAGACGTTTGTTGTATTCCACCTGAATACGTTTCTATTTTCAGTATTTTTTTCTTTCGACTGCAATTCAGTGTTCAGAATTCTCAAGTTGTTAATGCTGAGCAAATGAAAATAGGTTTGCAGAATGACTACAGAAATCTGCTAAGGTATTACCTAAGAGAGGGAAAACAAAATGAATTTGGACAGCTTCATCCAGCCAGTGCAAGGAACAATTTATTTGCCAACCTTACAAAAATCAAGCTGATAATGGCATAATCTTGTGAAAGCTTTGCTAATTTATCTTTAGTTTAGAGGTGAGGAAATGAAAGTAAGAGATTAAATTGCTTGCTGTAGGTTAGCAGTTGGGTGGGGAATAGAATCGAGGGACCACGGCCACCAATCCTGCACCGTATGCATAAACCGAGCTCTTGTGCCTTGCACAGAATTCCTCCACGCTGTACAAGCGTGGTTAAAAATCAGAGCTTGCATTTTTTTGTTGTTGTTAAAACCCTGTTCTCAGCCTTTACAGCTGCAGAGAGAAGTGCAACACGTAACGTACATGAGACATGCAATAAGCTAACGCAGCAATGCCGGCAGCGTCGGAGATGCCGGAGAGCGCTCCCGTCCCCCTGTCTTGCCTCCCTGCCCTGCTGGGCACTGGCCTACAGCCGCATCTTGCGCCAGCYGGGAGGGCCCTTCCGTGCTCCCACCGCCTTAACAGGCGTAAGAGAGCAATAGCAGCGTCCCTGCTCTCCTGACAGGGAATCTTCTTTTCACATCCTTCTTGTTCACCAGTTGTTTATTTTTCCTGAGCATTTCTCAGCTGTAATAATTAAATGACTGTTGCTGATTGGATTTTACTGCTTTTTGTTTGATGGTGAAATGCTTTACATCAAATATCCTTTTCCTCAAAAAATGAAAGCTAAAAGGACACAGCTCACAGCATTTCAAACTGTCTTGGATTACTTTCTGAAAACGACACAGTGTTATCACTGTTGTAGAAATCACCTTACCCCACCAGCTTACACTTTTCAATTTTACGCTTTTCATAAACGGGGAGAAAAATATTTATTTAGACTCAATGATGCCACGATTACTGACTTATATTACACTACTACTAAGCTTTACTCCTAATTGCCAACAACATCCTGTGATGAGCTAGAGTAAATCAGAGTAAAAATTCTCACAATTCTCAATCATTTTCAGTTTATTCCCATGTTTCAAAAAGCTTAGCAAAAAAGCTATTCCATGGGCAGACTGTTCAGAGCAGCCTAAGTTCCTCTCTGCCCCCGTAAATAACACACTCGCAGACTTCTGCAGTTCGGCAGTCTCAAAACCCAATTTTAATTTCTAAACACTAACAATTTGAGCACAAGTCTGGACACTGAAATGCAATGGAAAACAGAATACTGAAAACAGAATCATATTCAGGTGAAATACAAGAAACCTCTTTCATAGTTTTGACTAGCTTATGCTATTTGAAATAAAAAATGACTTCATTAATGTTCGCAAGTACATCTCCTCCTAAGGAAAAGATGCTATGACCTCTTTCAAGACTCATCACCTAGATACAAAATACATAAGCCTTATAATATAAAATACTGAGTTATTCCATTTTCAGTACTGTTCGAATTTCATTAAGTTTTGCTCAAATCACTGTCCATTGGAATTAAAACTATAGATTTTCTGAGGAGATTTTAAATAGTTTCAGGTAAATATATATATTACTTTTACACATATATTTGCCTGAGATTAAATTACACTTTTTCTGACTTAACAGAATTTTGAAGAATTTCTGGGAGTAGAATTTTGGTTTGGCCATTCTATATTACCACAGCTTTCAAAATCCCAGTCTTCACATAAGTAAAGCCTTCACGTATGTAAAACAGATCAAATTCAAAATCTATTGATTATGTACATTGCCAGCATGCTTGTAGGCAGATCTGTCTGTGCAGCTTCAGATTGGTTTTAGGACTATTCATTATATAYAGTGCAAGGGTCTTTCTACGGGTCTGTCAGTACTTTTTGACTTCGTAATATCATTTCTCTTCTTAGCAATGATTTCAGTCATTAGGTCTCACTGAGTTTTGGCTTTATTATTATTTTTTTTTTAATCTGCAAATACTGCTGTTCTTTAAGTTGACTGATTCTGTACCAATTAAGCAAAAGGGAGCTTTCCTTAAGTAGGTATGGGAAGAGGCTATGGTACATCAAAAGGTTATTTCATTAAATTTGCAACTTTTTCACTGTTTATAATATATATAGTTTGGTTAGCACTTATTTTATCTCTTCAAAATAATTCCTTTCCCTTTTTACTACTCCAGCAGCTAAAGAATTTTTGAGAAATTGTGATCATTAGCAACTTCCTCCACAAATGGAATCGTCTCCTAGGCTGCTTCAGGGCACCTGCACCAAAGTGCTAACACAGTAATAGCCTGATGTGAACCTGTAACTCCACTGATATTGCCAGCCTGGTAATTATTCATGAAATTATCTTCGTAGTCTAAATGACTGTTTCAAAACATACATTTCTGAATGTCACAGGAGAAACATCTAGAGATTAGAGGCCTTGGTATTGGGTTCGCGTAGCATCAGTGGAAGAATTAGAATTAGTTAACACCAGATCTGACCACTGCCTTATAGGAATCAGGTTTTATTTCATTTTTTTTCTTAAGGACTCGGGCACTTTAAAAAGCAATAAGCACTTACACGGGTTTTCAATTATCTATTCCTCACAGACAATTTGCCCCTTAAGACACAGAGATCAATTATTTCAATGGAAGAAAGTTGGGCACATTGCCCGTATGAAAATTTGGCCTGAAGACCTGGCTCTGCTGCTGCTTTCACGGTGAGTACATCTCCAACAGTATAGTGCAGGCTGATGCAAGCTTGCTCTGCTTGTGCCCTGAGCTGGCGGGACGCAAGCCAGTTGAAATCAAAAAGCTGCGTGATTTTGTTAGTGGCGCCTGAGAAAACATCCCTTGCTTCTCGGATGGGTTTCTTGGGTTGGTCTCGTTACTGCACTAACACAAATACACAGCTTTCAGTATCCTGGGAGTTGAAGTAAACTAAACTTGCCTTTGCTCACAGTATACAGGCAGAAAAAAACCTTATTTGGATTTCTCTACTTCATCTTAGTTTCACATCTATAAAAAAGGATTAATTATAGTCACTAAGTACTTATCAGATACTTCTGAGCAAATCAATTGAATGTTCTTATAATATTACTAAAGCCCCATAATATTGACTTCCTTGACAAAATATGGAAAGGCTATCTAGAGAAGATGACTGAAGGAAATAATGGAGGGGAAGAATATAACTTAAAGATACATAAAGTATCAAAACATAAGCAGTCTATATATGTGGCAGAGAGCCAGAACTAGCTATGAATCTAAAGTTCACACAGAGGATTTCTTAATTGAGCATGTGAAGAAGTAACAGAAATGATTGCCATTGAGAAAGGTATTGAGGTACTGGCTGGTTGTTTCAGCACAAATCCTGCCTGCCAACCTCTCAAAGGAAAATATCTGAGAGGTCGATGGGAATTCCAGACTCTCATCCTAGGAAGTCAAGAACATTAACCTACAAACAAGGAACAAGAATATGGTGTATTTTTGGAACCATTAATACATTTTCTTAACAATGACAACCACAGAATTTACATTTATAGCCGGCACTTAAAAGTTTTCTTTTGTTACATGTTACTTCCATAAGCAAATAAACCTCTATTTTCCATCCTATTTAAAATAGTGCATTTTAACCGTAGTTCAGTTCACTAAAATAAAACAGGGCCTTCGACCATCCCTTGGGTTATCTTTTCCATATATAAAAAGTTACTTGAGGAGCGTTGTATCAACATAGCTGATCATATCTGTTAGAATCCCATTCACTTGGGATCTTTAGGTAGTTACTGCAGAAATTCAATTCTATCTTTCTACACTGTTGTGTCAGGTCAGTCTGCTATGGTGACATCATTAAGTTGTTTAACGTGCAACAGGCTATTGTAAAGGGAAAAGTCTGTCAAGTTTCTGCTCAGATAAGACCATTTTGTGACTGAGTAAAGTAAACAATCTGGAAAATACCAGCAATAGCTGTATAGTTGATTGACCATGTCCATGGCTTAAAAGGCCTATATTGGAATCCAGCCATTTAAAATAAATGTGGACCCATTTAATTTTAGTGATTGCCTTTCATTGTTGTTTTTCTTAAAAAAAAAAAAACTTTAAAAAAAAAAGACCTTTAAATTATGCACATTTTTTGGCGACTGTATTTTTAAAGACATCTTTTTCCCCAAATTCAAGTCAAATATAATTTTCTTGGTGAAAAAAAGAAAGATCCAAAAAATATCAGTGAGCTAAATTGGCAAGTAATTTTCGATTTAATGATGTTACATAAGCAAAACAGATCTTGAGGAGATGATATTCAGTAGGTAATAATCACTATAAACAAGTAAAACATTGGTTCACAAAACAAAATCATGTTACATATATCTTTATTACAGTTTTCAGAATACATGGATTAACAATGGCCAGGCTGCGATTTCATCAAATTCTTATTTTAAACATAACTTGCAAACACAGAGCTGGTTAAATAATAGAAATTTTGAGTTTTGTCACTTTTTTATTTATTTATTTTTTGGCATCAGGAGTTGTATAACTTCCAAAAGGGAAACCAAATGGTGCATGTAACAGACCATAACTAAACTGTAATAGATTATTGTTCACATTCTGTGGCATATGTATCACCCCAAACAGTGCTAAAGTAAGTACTACAAGAACTTTACCCATTAATATTTTTCTAATGACATCAGTTGGTGCTTGAGTGACAGCTTGCAGGACTGCAAAATTCATCAGAAGACTTGCACAACTCCCTTTCTTGTGCTCGAAAGCAATGTGTGTTCTGAAACAGAGACACCTGAAGCTGAGGGATTTGGCTTTAGCTGCTTTGATGTTTTGGGKTTTTTTTTAACTTACATTTTTGTGCATGTGTGGGCGTGTACATAGATACTGTAGAAGAAGAGATGTGGAGGTTTCTTACAATACTTATTTTAAATTGCAGAATGTGCAAATACATTATGGCACATATGAGATGCAGTGCCTTCACACTGCTTTGTCTCTTAGCATTTATTATGCCCGACCTTTCAGCAATTTGAAGGCAAACATTAAAGCACAATTCAGCCAAGCCTTTGTTTAATGGATAAGAAGCAATTTACATTTACAGATAAGTTTGCTCCCACGTAACTATTACCAGCTTTAAATATTTACTAGCTATATAATTCTCAATATAGGAAGTACTAAAATCACCCATCAAAGCAGGATCCTTTGTGCCTGAGGGATACAAAAGCCGAACATTGCCAAGTTTTCTTAATGAATGCTACAGACAGGAGGATTTTGAGAGCCAAACCGAAATCTCAGCCTGATTCTCAAAGTTCTGCAAACCATTTGTAAGTTGTGGGATGACTTTAAAGCAAGCCACTGATGAATTGTGGTCTGGGTAGAAACCATGAAAACATTATGGTTTTTGCAGCACTTGTCTGAGGTAGTACATAGACCACACACCAAAATGCAAGAATAGACATATACTCATAACTATTTGCATATTATAAAAGGGAACTATGGGAATGTTTGCATTTGTATCTAAGTTTTCAAAAAAGAATAGATAATTTCAGATAACGTTTTTGATATTTACCACAGTTGCCTAAAGCCAGAACAAATCACGTAATAGTATTTCCAGCAATACTTCTTGAAGTTGTTTGTCAATGCCTTCCGAGGCACTAATTTTGTTTTGGCTACAGTATCAGTTCAAAATATGGTTAACATTTTTAAAAAAACATCACTTTTGTAGGGAAAAGACATTTGCTGAATCCCAGACAAACATACATGATATGAATCGTGTTGCACTTGTTTTCTGAGCGAACTGCATAAAACTTGAGCAAATAAAGTCTAGTGTCTTTACATTTCTGATCTGTACAGCCAGTAGTTTTAAGCAACAGAGATATATATTTGTATATGACTTTAACGGTTCATTTCCATGTCAATTGCAAACTTAGTTCAATTCATTTCAAAGGTAACAATATTTTCCTCTTAAAAAACTAAGAAATGTAAACAGTGTAACATCATAAAAAATCTCTTCAGTACTTATAACTGGTAAAATGTGAATGCAAACAGATGTGCTGGTATATTGTTAATGCAATGTCTCAGAGGACATATAGTGAAACATAATTAGCAAGAAATTTATGTATGAATCCTCCAGCGATTTACTTTCTGGGATTACCTTGAATACAAATATAATTTAACTGATATATTTCACTTTTTAAAATTAGAAAATAAGGCAAGTGCATTTCTGAAGAAGGTGCTACACTTCTAGGATACTAGATAAACATGTGACAATTCTGAAAATTATATCAATAATAAAAACATCAAAAATATCTGCAATTTAATATAGACTGAAAAACTATCAAAAGACAATGTGACCAGCATCAATTTCAGAAAATATTTTAGACTTCATAAATACAAGCACCCTATATTTACATAAATTATCTTCTAAACTAGTTTGCCTTTGAGACACACTTTTGTTCTAACAGATATGCCCATGAAATTATATAAATGTTTCAAATACGAAAAAAAGTAGTAAAATAGAAGTATCAGATGATGTTATTTTGGATTTGCTTTTTGCTAACATTTGGTTCTTTAGAATCTGTAGTCAGCTCTTAGACAGCTTTTAGAAAATACAACTAATGGAAATGGAAAACTGGTGCATTAATAATTACTGCTACGCTATAAAGATTCTAATGTGAGCTGTTGAGTTTTTACATATAAAGATTACATCAGTATTTGTAAATCCCAGCAAAACGCTTATGTTAAAAATTGAATTGGAATACACTGTTTCATTGTAGTACAAATTCATATAGTCATTATGCACCTAATCCTTTTACACTAGCTTTGTACATTAAGCACATTGTATAACTGTAAATTTAATATTTCAATTAAGAAGTTCTGCTTCAATACAAGGTTGATGTTGAACTTATACAAAACAGAATATAATTCTTTGTATCTCTTCCTGAAAAACAGGGAGACAGAATCCTGTTACATGCAATTTTTTTTCCAGAAGTACCACATAACTCTTACTAAAAAACAGAAACGAATCCCAAACAATTTAGGTAGAGTATTAGTTGACAGTACACATTTCACTAGGCTTCAATCACGTTCCTATGTCTAGAGATATAGCAATGGCCAAAAACCTTGTTTCCTTTGAAGCCCATCCAATTTTTTTCTTTTATTTCAATAGTAGACTGAAAATGAGCTGTATCTTTTCTTGCGATAATTGGATATTGATCACTAGAGTCTGATATTATAAGAATTTATCCCAAACTAGTCAGCTAATCTTTACAGTATCTTACTAGAAAAACAAAAAGAATCTACTGTACAAAGATGCTTGGCTCAAGCAGTAGTGCAAAGTTATACTGCCCCAGTATCGAATGCTCCTCTACAGTTAGCAGTTAGTGCACAAAAAAACAATGTGACACCTTACCTTCCAAACACTGTTTACATAATATTAAAAAAAAAAGTCCCCATAGCCTCAGGCAATAAAAATATTCATAAAATTCATCAGTCAGTGAAAAGCAATAATTTGAGAACAAGTGCCATCTACCACGCTGTATCGTGTGCTTGAAAAGGCTATAGCTGAGCAGCACGGGAGCAGTTCCGCCGGAACTCCCACTTGCGCCGGCCGCCCCACGCAGGCGAGGCAAGCCGAGAGCACAACGGATGGCCAGGGCCGACCTGACCACCCGAACAGACTGTACCTTCGACCGGAGGCTGGGGGAAACAGGGAATGGTAGCTTACCACTGAGCGGCAGAACGCACACAGTGTCCGCTACTAAGCCAACTGCTCACCTGAGGTACTGCAGTGCAGGGGCCGGCACACCAGGGAGATTGGGAAGAGCTTCCCGAAAAAAACGGACTGCTGCAATCGTTGTTCACTGCTGCACAGTGCTCCAGGTAGAAAATTTGCTTTTTACCTGCTTAACCCTCAGCACTAAAATCCACCAGCAGAGATCCCACTACATATTTTACCTGAGAAACAGAGGAAAAACTCAGAGGCAGTTCTGAATAGATTCATAATGTCACTTTTCTCTAAAAACCTAAACAAAGGTAAAGTATTTTTAGAGCACTTAAAATAGGACAATTATATTTTCCCCCAAAATATCTGTATAAAGAATATATAAGTGCACAATTAGAAAATCCCTCCTAAGATACAGTTAAAAACATATTATGCCCTTGGTATTACTTAACTTTGGTAAAATCCTATGCTCTGATTTTATTTATTTTTTTTTTTAGCAGTGATAAGTAACTATACATCATCAAATCACCAAAAGTGTAGCTATGTGGTAAATCCTACTTGCAGCCAAACAGCTGAATCCACCAGGCTTTACACTGACATAGGATTTTCAGCAACCTGACTGGGGCTGTGCATTGCTTTTGCATGGTTACAAAAATGACTCTGATAATGCGTATCAGCTCATGTCTGAATTCATTTATATACTAATTTCTTGTTTTCTCCTTTCATGTCCAAATCAGAATTGCAAATGGAGTCATGTCCTTTCCATGACCTGATCCTGTCCACAGCTGTATTATTTCAACAAATTTGTATTTTCTTATCCATATAAGATTTCCTAGAAATCCCCAACTCCTTTCAGGTAAATTGCCAGCTTAAAAAAGAAATAAAAATAAAAAAACAGTAACATAAGAAAATAAGATATAGAGCCTGTTGTTTAACACTGTTTACAGTTCTTGGTAGTTGGGGTACTAAAATACAGTATGTGTAGTATTTAGCAATAGCTTTAAAAATACATCATATTTATACATCTTTTGATTTAATTGATACCAGTATTCATTCATGATTATTATCAATTTGTTTGTTAAACTCTTTTCAAAGTATATCAATTTTATTGTAAATAAAACAATTCACTAATTCTTTGGCATCAGAGGAATCATACAGCTGTGATCGTTCCATTGTGGCGAGAACGAGACCTTTCCAAAGTTACTCGTCTGTTATCTGTAATACAAAGAGAGAAAAAACAAATCACCAAAAGATTTGAAACACGGGTAATGCAATGTCAAGAGGTTTTCAAACAGCCCTGAAAATCATTTCAAATGATATGTAAATAAGTAACTAGGAGACTGGATCAGAGAAGTTTCACACTGCAGCTGCCAGACTTGAGTTCAAGAGTTCTGCAATCAGCAATAAATTACTTTCTTGATCAGAGAAGCAGGGTGATAAAAGCACTGGGAGAATCCTGAAACACAGTCCCATTGGAAATAGCACACACTGACTAAAATGCTGGGTAAAAATCTTATTTTATAAACAATTCATGTACAGAAGCTTCGGAGAAATGCATTTTAAATTTCCTGAGAATGCACTGACCAGCGTGGAGTGAAAAGCCTGCCACAAGACACACTAGATGCAGAAGAGCTCTCAGATTGTTCACTATAATTTGGTACCGAGTTAAAAACAGAACAGTTAAATGAGCCACTTCCTAAGCATTTCCTGATTGTGCAATGCGAACAACTTTTGATATAAAATATTACACAGTAATTATTGCAATGAATAATAAATATGTCTCTGTCACAGGAAAAGAAAACAATCACAAACTACCAGCACATACCTAAATGCCTTCAAAATAAAATTTTAAAGCATGGAAATATGGAACATGGAAAAGAGGCGGAAAAGCATAGCTGAGCTTTTTTTTTGGCTAGTTTTCTGGAGGGTTTGATCTCACTGTTTTTTAAATGTGGTCCCGTTGCCCAAATTTATTTTGTTACTGTTTCCTTTTGACCTAGCTTTATCTGTTCTCTCATTTTATATTTAGCTTGCCACTTTTGTCTGTGTCGGTATAGTACCTAACTTGCTACGAGTGTGAGGACATCCCAAATCATGGCTGGAACTCCTAGGTACTACTGTAATATTAAAAAAACAACAGTAACTTCAGAGGCAGAGAGCCTGACAGACAAACTGCAAACAAGCAGCTTTCTCAGCTTTTTTCCAGGTGAGATGATTAGTTATATCTGTGCCTGCAGCGAAGCAGGCTAGAAAAACGTGCACTACTGCTACTGCTGGGAGAGAGCACGGAAACTTGGGGCAGGGCAGAAAGCCTGAGACCTAACACGYTGGATGGACAGAAACACATTCTTTGACAAACGTATTGACTGATTCGCTCCGTCCTACGCCAGCAAAGCCAGAAATGGTCCCAGCACACTGAATAAGGTCCTGGAGTAGACAAAGAAAGTCGGCTCCGGGATCTGCTTCTGGGCCAGGAACGGAGGCGGCCTGCGGAGACTGCCTGGGCTCTGCAAATACAACCTTCCTCTTCCCCATCCAACGGAAGCACCTCCAGTGCTATAGGGAATTATGGCTCCTTTAGCAAGATTATTAGTTCTTTTTATAGTTCTGCCTTGCCTCCTTTTCTTAATGAATCTATCCATGCATAAAATATTAAAATTACCCCAAGTAAATCTGTTTTGCAAGGGAATAAATCTCTACACTGGTTGCAGTGTCACTAGGCACTGGAATTAAAGCATAGAAATGCTGTCTAAAAACCAGGAAGGAGAGAGATCAACTCAAACGTGCTGTTGTTCGCTGCACTAGCAAATAGTGAAGAGCACAGTGATACTTGCTCTCAGTGGGGAGAGCTGCCTTCACCAATGGACAATTTGTTGATTTAATTTCAATATTATCAACTGTAGGGATCAAAAACAGATCAAGAGATTTTAAAACCTTCTTGATTTCTTCTTCATGCATGTGTTTTTCGAGTCTTCCATTATTTTTGTTTTTTTCAGAATGGTAGAGACAAACATTTTCTGCAAATGACAGTTCATACTCTTGAAATGACTGAATTTAGGACTTAAATAAAACACAAACCCAAACTGTAAAAGCTAGAAGCAGCATAATTTCCTTCTTCAGTTGATGACAAACTATTTCCCCAATTATTAGAAGTAATTAATTTTTTAAAATTATTTCCAATTTTTAAATGAAAAATAATTATAATTTCTAGAGATAGGAATACAAGATCACAAATACTCAAGAGAGACTGGAAAGAACCACAGATCTACCAAGACGACTGGGATACAGTGATGCAGTTATTACCACTGAGAAAGGGTTAACATTTGCAAGAGACTTTTTCTGCAAAGTTTAGAGCAGTTTATGCTGTATCTTACTAAAACAGAGGGAAGTTGAATGTAAATTACAGTTTGACAAAATTTTTCTGTCATTATAAAAAAGGAATAGGAGGATTAGCTGTAGTTACTAGTAATGTGAAGCTTTAACATATTCAAAGAYTGTGGGGGTTAACATAAGTATTCCTTGTTCTCTGCAAAAAACCTTTTATTCATCTGCGTATCTGCAAGTAATCCTTTTTTCTTTTTTAGTGGTGGAGCATTTACATTTGAGAAGCAAGTAGAAATAACTGGAAAAACTGATACACTTTCTGTGCTCATCAGTCATGCCTTCTGGGGAACCTGTCCACCTACGCAGATGAAGACCTTGTTTCTTCCTTTCGGTGTCAGAAGTCCAGCTAGTACTCTGTTAGAAGCAGGCCACTGAAGTAGTATCTGAAATGCTCTTAATTGCTACAGACGTCATGATCTCTCTCAGAAATGAACACATTAACTTAAAAGTGGTTTCTCAGTCAGCTGAATGGACCCTTTCTTTTGCTGTATAAGGTAGAGCAACAAACGATAAAAAGGGAAAAYAAATCATACTAAGACTATTTTATGTCATAAACTAACATTTATCTAGTAGCTAAGTGGATCAAATTCAAATGAAGTAAACTATGATTGAATACTGAGAGATTTCTGTAGTACATTTTAATATATATTTTATAATACTGGAATGTAATCTTTATTATATGCAATCTTTATACTTCCACTGGAAGAAATATGTGGATTTTGTAACAAAAATCCAACTACTAGCTCAAGTCTTTTTTCACTCAGTGTAGTGCTGGGATGGAAATAAATATAACATTCATAGTGTACAACATATATGTACAGGTCTTGTTGAAACATGAACATCATTCTCCATGTAATATGAATTTAGTGATGTAAACACAATAAATAAGCACAAGAAGCTCTGTGTGTAAGCAAAATAAATATATGCCATGAGGAAAGTACTAAAAACAAAAACTTATAAACAGTTCTTTTTAGACAATGCATTTTAGTTTTACGGCATTTGTTGACCTCACCCTTAAGTTGTTCTCCCTATCCTCTGCATATATAACACATTAAAGATCTGGTAGGAGAGAGGAAAATATTTTTGCAAAAAATAAACTCTGCAGAATGCATTTTTCCTTTCTTTAATGCTTTTGCATTAGTTCTGTTATTAAAAGAGGTCTCAATAGCTGCAACAGATTTGTTAACTCAGTAGCTTGTCATCAGCATGAAAAACATGTACGTTAGAGTAAAAATAAATATTTTGCAGAATTGCTGTACTAAGATTAAATGCCTTTTCCGTTACAATTTCTTCTCATCCATTTTTCCAGGTAGTACCTTTGCACTCTTCTAATTATGAGCCTAACTTTTTACGAGTAATCAATGCTAGTGATAATATAGATGTTGTGTGATCAAACTAACTCATATATACAGCATCTATTCATGAGACTGATATATCTGATAAGAGAAAAAGTCACAGTCCACAAAACTATACCTTAAAGGTACTCAAATAAAATTTGTATTATTCTGTAACAAGCACAGGAAGTTTTTTCACTTTGACATACCTTATATTAAAATTATAGGTGTATTAAACTGTTATCTTGGGCTTTTCATGACTAATATTTGCATAGTTGCTAAGCTGACTAATTCACCAGGATTAAAACAAATCTTTTCAGTCAGTCAAAGCATCAGTTAAAAAAACAATTATTTGTCTTAATATTTAAAATACACAGAAACTGTATAATTATTCTGTGGGCAAAATGTCAAAGCTCATCCAAAAGACCTTTACGGAAAATGGTGAGCGGTTTTGTGCATTTCAGCTTCAGCATACCGTTATCATTTGCTAATTCAGCTAAGATCCCTGTGGTACCCTATGATAAAAATGCACTGCTCTTACAAAAAGCAGAAATTATTTGAGACTAGAAAATAAAMCTGAAAACCAAAAAACCCAGTAATTAAATAATCAGTTACCTTTAACCTAATTAATTGTCTACCTTTAATCAAGTAAGTTATAAATTACTGAAGATTATTTCAGTGTTCACAGTATTCCTTTGTGTTTTCTTACGTTTACTGCAGGAAGCAAACTTTGCATAGTCTCCATCTAGTTAAAAATACCTTTGGATTTAGATATTTTAAGGGTACTGATAAGGATAACTTCTATATTTATATACATTAAATGTAATTCTGTACAAAAACTCTAAACTTCTGTAAATTATAAACTTAAGGTTGTAATGTCAAATGCTCCAAAACTAGGAATTGTAGTTATAGTTCTGTCCCCAAATGCATTTGCACTGGGATAACCATCTGTTTGCTTGTTGTTTTTTTTTCCATGAGACAACTACTTCATCCAATCTACAGGATGTACAGTAAAACAGGATTGTTAAATGTTTCATTTCAGTCCACCTTATTCTCAGTGTTTCTTTAAGCCTTATTTACAGCACCCAATCCAAACATTAGATTGAATTTGAAATCTAATTTTCCTTACAGACCTTCCTGCAAGTCCATCAGGAGAGTATCTATGTTCCTCCCAAATCTAAATAACAGCAGCATCACTAGAATACCATGGAGGGGGGAGGGAAAAAATAAGACTGGTGTGGATAACTCTTTTTTGCCCCTTTTTTTTTAAACAAAAGGTTGAAACATTAACCTTTATGCAGGAGACAAAGCCTTCTACCTTCTTCAAAGACAGTGGTCACAGGACCCTCATACCTGGACAGTAAGTATTTTAAAGAATGTCTTAGTTAATAAATGCTACATTAATCACATTAAGAAGAGCTTAAAATAGTATCAGAATATTGAATCCTGAGTGTATGACATTGGGTACCCAGCTAGCAACCATTGTACCRGAGTGCATGCTGGAAGGCACGAGCCCTAATACTGAAACTCTGAAATGCTGGTATATTTAAAAAGCTCACACTATTAACTTGCATATTCAAAGTCAGCAGATCTCCTCTTTTTGACTGCCTACCCGAAGGTGAAAAAATTGCCCTAGGCTGATAACAAAAGGGCATTTAATGCTCAAAAAAAGAAGAAACCAGCTTGAGTTGACTTGAAAATTATTTTATGAAGAAGGCAGACACTCAGCAATGAAAAATATATTTAAAATTTAATCTTTTCAAAATAATTTTGGCTATGCAAAAGATGCCGAAAGGCATCCTGTAAGGGATTTTATATGCCCTATGACTTTGGGAAGCAATGAAGGCATTTGCATCAAATATTTATTTATTCATTCATGGAAAATTTTGTTCAGTGGCAAATCCTACTGAAATGCATCTTGTTTTCAAGAGCATCCCAGAGGAAAATACTCATACAATTTCAGGTATTTCAGTAAATACCACAAACAATATAACATGGAAAACAATCAAAATAGCAAGGTACAGTTTCATATGGAATGTAAGTATGGAATGACTACACTAAAAATGAGCAAGCTGGCCACTAGGGTGTTTTAAATGGATAAAGGACAACTGTCACCATAAGTGACAATTCCAATGAACAAACAATGCATCTGTGATATTGATGGCATCAGCACTTCTTCTTTAGCTAAAGGTGAAAGTCTGAATAACACTTCAAAACTGTCACTTTTTTCAGATTGAGGTAACTATTTGTCATATAGTGTCACTGATTAGAATTGGGACAAACGACAACAAATTTAAACAACCATAGCCTGTGTAGTCTCTTGCTTTCTCATTAAGCCATCTATGTGCAGGGGGGAAAAGTAAAGCCAAGTTGCAATGTTATGGGATGTAACAGTGCATCATCAACCGCTTTAAAGACCAACCCATGACAAGAATTAACTCTATTATTATTTTTCCTTATTGACTGCATGCACCTTCATTATCCTAGTTTCTAAAAAATGTAAGGTAAATCTTTCTGGAAATTGTAATTGATAGAGCATAAGGCAGAAGCAGAACTGATATAGTGCAAGACAGCGGGGAAGCCCATCAGTCTCCAACAACTCCTTAATGGCTACAGCTGAAGTGTTCTCTACTGCCTGGCCTGTATCTATGACATTATTAGAGAAGAGAAACTGAGAAATAAGCTGGTCAAGAAAATCAAGAGCTCCAAAACTGCTGTCAATTCCTGGAACAAAATTTTTCTGAGACACCACCTTGAGAAAAAATGGCTCCCCTAGCTTCATTTCTGTTAAAATTCAGTCCATCTCTGTCTCTTGCAGACAGAGATTTGATTTCAAATTGATCTTTCAAAACGCGTGGCCTATATATAAATAACAGCAATGAGGTAAAAATCAGTTATGGGAGAAATACAGCCAAAATACCACCYCAGAAAGCTCTCTCTAAAAATGACTTTTGAAAAGTTCTTTACTGCAAATAGATGAAACAAGCCAATAAAACAAAGAAAATTTATTGATGAGGCAAGCTTTGTCACAGCTTTGCGGGAGGAAAAAGAAAATGCACAATCAATGAAAAGACAAGAGTAGATAAAAAAAAGAAAAGCTGGTAGATGTGAAGAATCAGAAAGATCATTTCTGGAAGAGACAGTGCCGAGCACGTTGCTTCRCCTGGCTGCGGGAAGAGGAAAGGCGCTTCACCTCGAGGCGCTGCGGCAGCGAGCACCGGCAGCAGCGCCCCAGCTCCCAGCAGCGCCTGCCTGCACGAGCGGCGCGCTCTGCTCCCGCGCTGCCTGGCAGCTCAGCGGAGAAGGACATTCAGCTCTCTTCCAAGCGTCTGTCTTCATATTACGCCCTCCTAGTCTGTCTCCCTTCTGCTAAATGCTATCCTTGCCTTCCAGATATGGAGCTATGGTTCCTCTTTTAGCCCTTTTCTGCCCAGCACTGGTAGCAAGCCACACACGACATCACGCTGCGTTAATATACATACAGATTTCTAAACGTAATTGGTCATTATTTGCATTGCAGGCACTTAAGCAATTTACTCCTGTATGATACTCACTGATATGTTTTTTTTCTTTCTTATCTTTTTGTGCTTCAAAATTTCTGGCTGACATTTTTGTCTGAAACAATTTTTTTTCTGAATACCTTTTCATCATTTTACCAGAAATTATTTATAAATAGTTTTTTAGTTAAGGTTTACATGCAACAATTTGAGGATATTGATACAGTCACCATCAGTATGTGCTCAGTGACTAGTCACACAGTTCAGGAATAGAGTTCAGATGACATCTTAGAAGCCACACGTACTGCAGCAGTAGGATTAACAACTACTTTCATCACCTCTTATGATATTGCAGATCAGTATGATGGGAGCCAAATTTATAATTGGTGTAATTTATTAAATTTCTCATACTCTCAGCTACTGCAAATATTTTTGACACATTTTCTAACTGGGCTAAGGAAAACTGAATAGCTAATATGTTTTGATTGTTTAGCATTTTAAAAACTGCTCTTCTTCTAAAGAGGTCCAGCTTTGACAGGCACCCTACACATGCCTGGCAAAATCTGAACTAGATCCTCTATAACTATCTTACAGGGTGATTTTATATTTGTTCAGATTTGATATTTTTGTAACCCAAATTGAGAAAAGATCGAGTGACACCATATCTCTGTCCTCACCTTTTTCCCTAAACAGAATCTCAAATCCTTGACAATCAAAATTAAGTGATAGCTAAAATGGTTATTTTTAGCATCAATTTCAAAGAAAACTGTGAGATTTCAAGCAAATCCTGTAGCACTGCATTTAACGTTCAAATTCTATAAAGTCCTGTTTTATTTTGTTTAAGGTCCAATCTCAGACTTTGATGCATAAGCTGAGCAAAAGCCTGAGCATACATACAGATATACACAGTAAGTATATGGTGTCAGGAAGGAGAAAAAGAAACATACCCTCAGGCCAAAGAAATAGCAGCAGCATCTTTTTTTTTCTTCCTCCTTTTTTTTAAGCTCTCAAAACCAGAGAGCACATATGAACAGCCTGAACACATTAATTATAAATGCATTATGTGCTGATTTTGTATTAATTTATAAATAATGTTCTTGCCCTCGTTAGTGGGATGTTTACCAATGTACTGGTATATAAGAAAAAGTGTTAGAAAGAATAAAGGGGGAAGAAAAAAATGTGTCTGTGTAGCTATTAAGAGAGATTTCTAGGATGGAAAAAAAAAGAGTTAGAGAGTATTGTAACAGGCTTTACAGGACATCTCTCAAGACAGGAAGAAAGGTTTCTCCTCAGGGAAAGCAGGCAAACATGTGTCCTAAGGTATCTGCAGAAGTCAGGATTGCCAAAATTACCATCATAACATGGTAAGCCATGTGGTAAGATAGATTTGAATGTAGATATGTATGCCATTTTAAAATATTTCCTTTACATATAGATAAAAACCTGCCTGATCGCTGTACTTCTCCATGCACAGATCCCCAATGAGAACATATTTGGATTCTGTTTAATTTGGTAAATAAAAATAGTTAATGCCCAAAAGCATTGTAGTCCAGAGTCAGGTCTAAAAATATGGAGAGCTAAAGGTTTAAGTCCTGACACATAAAGGGGATTTCACTCAGATTAAAAGGGAACAAACATGCTTAATCTTACTGCTTCGACTCATACCTAGCTAGCCTGGCACAGGTAATTGTAATCTTTGTGCATTTTCATATGACTCAGACATTGTAGAGAAAATAATCCTGCTTATTTATTTTCTATACCTTGTACATAAAAATGCTTTAAAAATGAATAATGTGAGAAGTTAGAATGTTAAATGGCATGTGTGATGACATTTATCAGCGCAATCCAGCTGTGGCCACAGTCAATACAATATGGAAACACAATAAAAATAATGCTTTTGTAACCAAAATCTATGATGTTGACCATCTGTATCACAATCCCATCAACCCAATAAATATTTATCCTATTTAGAGCTCAAGAAAATCTAATAAACTTAAGCATTTATAGAATAAAAATGGATCTGTAAACCTTATTTTCAAGTAATCTGTTTGAAATAAATTTTACTATTGCTTATTCCTGCTCTGCGTACAGCCTTAAAGATTTCCAAAAAATAAAAAGTCTAAAGCAGCCCAGTAAGTTATGATTCCTTAAACCTTTAAAAGATCTTTTTAATATTTTAATTTGATTTTGCTTTCTTTGTTAGTATTACCGCTTGGGATACGCATTAAAAGCTCTTCCACAAGAGTTGAAGGAAAAGCCTTAGTTTGAGACAACACATGCCTGCCTCGGGGGTTACAAGACAAATCAATCTATCTTCTCCTTTCCTCCAAGGGTAACTGGCCTTTAAAACCACAGAGGGAAACAGGCCTACATGTCAGTACAATGTAGACCCACATAGAGCCATTTTCCATTTCTTCTTCAGTCTGAATTCTCAGCTGAGAACTGAACTTATAGGGACAGGGAAACAAAAAGGAAGATGAAGAGAGACAATTGCCTCTGTCTGAATTGCATCCCCAGTAGTAAGAAACACTCTGAACAGTATCTGGGTTTCTAAGTTACTGAGATCTGCTAAGAATAGCTGTGATTTTGCACAATATTTTTTTATTTTGATTTGCAATATAATATTACTTCAAGTTCTGTGACAGCCTGGACCACCGGCGCTCACGGAGCTGTGTCACAGACGGCAGTGTGAATTGAGAAGTCAGCAATACTGCTTCGCTGCTGCTACGGTCTCACAAAGCAACGCTGGTTCTATCACCTCGTTCTTACGGAACGGCTTTTCTCAAGCAGCAGTCGTGCCGGTAAGTAACCCAACAACCCTCACGCTATGCTACAAACAGAATCGCATATGAACTTGGAGTTCCAGACCTTGAATACAGCTAAATCTACCACTTCTCATCCCACTAATCTGGCTAATAACAAATTGTTTCAAAGCATGCAGTAACATTCATATTTTTCTGATTGCTATTAAGTGTGATTTACAATACATTACCATACCATACCTCTAGTAAGAAATTCAGATGTGAAAATATTTTCCAGTACATAAGGATAAGTAACCAGCTAAACTACAACTGATCCACAAAAAGGACCAAAAAAATCCTGTTGAAAAAAAGTCAAAATAATTTAGTCTTTTAAAAACAGTACTAAAATTCCCTTGAAACATAGTATTGAAACTATACCACTAAACCTTTAATGTGAATTTGCTCACTGGGACTGTGTATACAGGTGTAAAGCAATTATTAGATTTGATATTTGAATGAACTCAGGTTCCCATTAGATCTTGAATGCTTCAGTGACCCTATTATTTTCCTTCCAATGCTCCCAGACCTGATCAACTTAATTATTCTGACTAGTGAAACATTTAGGACATGAATTTATGATTTATTTTAAACCAAATGAGACAACTGAAAGTACTTCATAAAATAACACAAAAGAAGAATGAGATATGTGATGTGATGTGTCAAATCCTGGAAGAAGGTCAGATCCAAGATACACCTATGGTTACACAGAAATAGGAGAAGAGGCCCATCGCAATAACATTACATTCATTGAGACTCTCTCTCTTAAACTTCTAATTTGTATCTGTATCGCATCTCATATACAGTGCAAAACATTTATCTGTCTTTTGAAAACTTTTTATCTTAAAAATCAGAAGCGTAAAACAAATTTCACGGAGGAAATAAATTAGATCTGCTTTAGCAAGCAAAAAAACCCAACCCCCAAAACACAGAGAATAAACTGTCTCCTTTCATGACTACATGCAAACTTTTAGTAGTTGTCCGAAAGCAAAATTATATTCTCTAATAAAAAAGACATTTTATGTCAGAGAAGACAGATTTGCTGATATAAAGATGTATTTCCCTATTTTAATAGCACTTTACTTTATGGTTAAGGAAAATATTGTGACATTGCAAAAAGTGTACCCACATTTTGAACAGATTTGCTCTGATGCTCATAAACCATACACTTAACAAATAATGCAATTTAAAATGGTGTCCAAAATTTACTATTCCCAGCTCTCCTGTTATCACTACTGCTCTTTCAATTTGTATTTGCTCTGAAAATAAGTTTGACTGTAACGTTACAAACAGGATAAAGAAATAAAGACAGAAATAGGTTCTGAAATTTAAGTATACAAGCAGCCATAAAGGTAGCGTCTTATCTGAATGCATTTGTCCTTAAAAAGAATGAGACTGACATCAAAGTGGTCCCCTCGCCCCCTGCCTCCCTTCACTAATGATATGTAATGGCTGCTGAGCCTGCAATAAATGTGTTTATGTCCAGCTACATTGCCATCATTTTACAAGCCGATCTGATACTTTTAAAAAAGAAGAAAGTCGCCAGAGACCAGCACCAGCTTGTGCTGAAGGCACTTCTTGACATCTGCCTTCACTTCGCACTTCAAACCTAAGTATTGGATTTGACAAAACATACAGAAAGTCATGAGAGAAAGCTCTTCACCTCTTCTCCGAAACTGCCCGAGAAAAGTCAATACCAATTCCTTTACAAAGTTGCAATCAAAACCCGCCAGATGAAAGTCAAAGGGGAAGCTTTCTAGCTATTCCTTACAATATTTTATTAAAGGGTGGTGTAAGAATGCATTTGTCTCAGTAGGATCACCCCTGCCTCCATTTCCTTCCTCCTTGGTTCAACTCCCTCATTTTTACCAGCTGGCAGGTTAAATACCAGAAGTTACATCTCCCATGCACAGATGCTTTATTCTTTGCGTAGAATACGAAAGCAATGAACTCAAATATAGGGGAAAAAAAGAGAAAGCTCTCTTTTTCCTGTAAAAAATTATATATATATATATATGTAATAGGAGCTGGATAACACTGCTGAAAACCAAGTCTTCCTGCTGTTTCATACAAACTTGCTACTGTAATTTTTTTCCATACCCACACAATTGACAGCCCTTGTCAAAAGCAAACAATTTTGCTTGTAGCCTGCAAAAGTTCAACTCCTGTATTTTTTATGCATCAGAAACAAATTCTCTTGATAAAAAAAGATAACTCTGCAATAACTTGTAGTCTACATGTAAAATGAAATATTTTAAATAATACAATAAAGACAGACTATTCATAATTATTTTTAGATTAAATAAAATATCAACATTTTTTATTCATGGCTAGGTTAACATTTACAATTCAGCATTTTGCAATATTTAAATGGAATTGAATATGCTATGAGAAAACTTAAAACTACATCACTCCTATATGATTGTCTGGCACAGGCTGTAGTCTTCAGTGCCCATCTGCACCTTCATCAATAACATTAAAGAAAAGCTCCTGTTCAAGCCTGGCAAGATGATCTCATTACTACTTGTTACTTCTCTGCATGCCCCAGCTCAGAATGACTAAATATTGCATACAACTTGTACTATAAATTATTTGCAACAAAGGCATGTGCAGGTTGTGTGAATGTGAAACAGTTGCTTCTTTAAAAAAAATTCCTACCAAAAGTAATTTAGACTACAAGAAAAATACAAGAAAGACTTTGAGATAAAATAAGATAACTTTTTGGAACTCAATATAAACTAATTTCTTGGCTGAGCACAGACAACTCCCTTATGATTCAGTAAGAGACCTCAGTACTTACACAGAGTAGAATTGGACCTTTCTGTTGGTTCGTTATTGCTAGTGTTCCACATGAGATCAAAGTTATCAAACAGAAATGCTGAATGTATCTCATTTATACTCTTATAAAACTCCTCCCCATCAAAATCAGCAAGTATTTTGCCAAATACTTCAACAGAAACAGTTGTCACATCAACAATAAATAAAAAAATGTTTTGACTATTGAAAGAAGTGTAAAAGTAGTTAATGCTTGGAGAGGTCAAGATGTCCCTTAAGTTTGTATTGCAGAGCTCAAAATAGTTCCTATTTACCAATACTCATATCTGAGGAGAGCCATCTTTGAAGCTCCCTATGCTATGTCAGCAACAACTCTCGGAGTACTGGAATCCAAAATGTAGCACCTAATTATTCCATAATCCCTACCCATTTTGTGACAAAGAAAGAAACTAAACCCCACATACCCATTCAAAACACACAATTGCAAAATCTGCCAATTTATCCCTTCCCCATCAATACAGTTCCTTCTGACAAAATGGCAAGGTCCTCAAGGATAGGAGGCAGGGGCAGCCTGCCGTTACTGCATGTCTATACCTTCTGCTGTAATAACCCGTCAGTATCGTGGGACTAGCACAGGGACACAACTGCTTTAGAAGAAAATACCGATACATATATAATGATGATAATTTCTTTGTGAGGTCAGGCTTTTCTAAGTTTCCCAGATGCATAACTGTAAATCTTTACTAAGTAATGAGCTGTGACAGTGCTGATAGCCTGTATTATGCATTATGGAAAAGGCCTTAAAAAAAAAAAATCTATAATCTGTATTAAAAGCAAGCCCAGATCTGGATAGACAGACACCAAAGAACACATCCTATTAGCAAGACATACAAAAAGTTCTCTGTGCAAGTTCTGGAAGTTTTAAATAAAAGATTTTACTTTATTTCAAAAGAAAGAAAAAAAAAMCCCAAAGAAACCAAATTAGAGCCAAAAGAAGTTAAGCAGTTCTATCTTACTGAGATTAAAAGCTGCTGACCTTTCCTCGTCCCACTGTTTCTAGTAAAGATATTCTTGGGGTCGCCAATTAACAGACAATACTTTATTACAACCCACAAGTGTTGCACTCCCTGGACAAATGAGAAAAATGGAGAACTAATTGGCATCCTTCAAGCTCCCTATACCAGAGCCGCAGACTTTGGATAGAAGAAACTTTTATGAAATTGATTACCTCTTATGGAAGGAGCTCCAGAGCAACCAGTGCCAAGGTTAACTTTGATTGGCATTGCTTTTGTCTGGTAGTGATACAACCTTAATGTTGCTTACACATTTTTTAAATATTCTATGAAATGTCTGCATGTTATTGTTTTTAAGCAGAGTTTTAACTGAAACTGATTTATACTACAATTCACAGCTAGGTAACAGATGAATGAGATTTTTTTTTTTTTAATAAAGTCATAAGATTTTAACCATTATTTTGATTCAGGAAGAGCTATATTCCAATTTCAATGCAGACATTCAGATTATGAATAAAAAACACTTTTACAGACATGAATGCTTATAGAGCATAATGATAGTAATGTGCTGACTACACCAGAAAACTAGCCCTTCCTTCTTAACTTCAGGCATGACCTTCTTTTAAAAAACATGCACATCCAAATAATTTATTGGCAACAGTCTACTTTCTCCTAAAAACCTTATACACATATAAGCAGATCTCACCATCTCTCCCCTCTGCACTTTCTGGTGTTAAACAAGTTTATCTAGTTACCGAATCTTAATTAAGATTCATACCACCAAAAATCCTAAACCAGTTTAGTTTCCCTCTTCTGCCCCTTTTCATTCCCATCATTCTGCTCTGTTGTACAAAAGATCACCAGAACTTTACAAAGTATTTGAAAGGGTGCTGCTGATATCGAATAAATGCTGTAAGTCTTCTGCCAGTGCATAATCTCTTCATATACTCCAAAGGATTCTTTGTTCTCAGCTGCTGCTTCTAATAAATATGTTCCAATACCTTCTTCTGCATTTCCTTATCTACATTTTTTTGTGAACAACAGTTTCTTTTGTGAAACTTTAAACTTAATAGCATTTTCCTACACACAAAATAGCACGTAAACCTTACTTCTTGTGGATGTCATTTTATCTAGTTAAAATTAAAGAAGAGATCATAAGGACTTTTCTGAAATGTATACAACACAAAAAGTGTGGATAAAACAGTAGATGCTAATTAGTTTTACGGTTAGCATGAATGACAAAGAAAAGGAGCTTCACAATTGTGGTGAACTTTAAGGAACATATTATTTCAGTGTTCTACAGCACATTTTCAAAAATGTAGTAGACCATGCAAAGCTTCTGAACTCTGCTTCATCTAAAAATCTATCAGAAAAGTGAATTCAAACCTCATAAACCCAGGATGCCTTTCATGGACTGCTGGACACGTAGTGTGTGCTGACCTCTGGCACATAGTACAGCTTTTCCGCAGCTTTCCTACCCCTTTTGCTCATTGAAGAACTCCAGATACATTGGGTTGGTAAAATACACTTCATCAGCTTCATGAAAGAGTGAGAACTGCTGCTTTATGCTTTTAACCCTCATTTGGTTGCTGCACTGTTTCTGGAACTTAACTGACTTCATATCAATTGCTCACAACCCTCCTTTGTTTTCTGACCTCTTTGTCAGGTATTAATTTCCTTAATATGTTATCTGCCAGTTATTTTTCCCTGACATACTAAACTTAAATTAGGTTAAAATTCTCTTTAAGATTAACACTTTGATACTCTGCTCCAACACCTATGCTGGTAACTGAAAATGAGTTGCAGATATAACTATGAAGAGGGGAATGGAGAATTCCTGAGCAGCTCTACAGATACAGCACTAGCCGTACTTTCTCAACTCTCAAACAAGCTGGATACCACAAGTTCTAGGTAACAGCCAGCCACAAGAAATCTTACCTTTCACCTTACAACCCTTCAGGTTGGATTTTGTTTAGCAAATATTCAGCCACTAGATACCTTGGGCATTTATTTACCCTCCTGTCAGCAAGAATTTGGAGTACAATATAAAACAAAGGACTGGTCAGGTACGTTCCCTCACCCAACTACAGTAAGGGAGAAAATGGCTTCTCCATGCCTGTACTTTCTTGGTGCCGGCAGTGACAAGGACGGGCTGGGGAGTATCTCAACTGCTTTCCCTGATGTTGTTAGTAGGAGTGATAAGGTAAGCCACATTTCTCTTACCTTTTACTTCACCCTTGTCTCCCGTTCTCAGCCTTCCTCATCACAGAACATAAAACATAACTATTACGCAGACTCCTCAAATGTTCTTGCAGTCCTCCGTCCACTCTACTCATACACCTGATGGTGGTTTCATTTTGTAGGTGAATCAGCTTCACTTTTACCTGCTCTTCCCTCTCAGCATTTTCAGAACACGGCCATACATCCATTCTTCCAAAAATTTGGACTGTTATCCACGGCACTAGTTAAGCACCATGCCCCATGCCACTCAGGTGTCTTGAAAAGAAGGGACAGTCACTCAGGTCTTTTCATCTGCCCTGACACAGTGGGACTAAGAAATAGTCCACTTACTCAGCTCATGCAATGCCTATGAACGTGAAGATAAAGGAAATATTATTTCCAAATTCACTTGGGCTGGATGGAAAGTAGCAATACCACCTTACACACAAAGATGCACAGGAAGACTCTAGGAGATTAATTCTGCTCTTCACCCTTCTCCAAACTCAAGTGGCAGAAGGGAATGATAGGGCAAGGGTAGCTTGGCTGTGGATAAGGTAGCAGAAGAGATTCACTGCTGAGAGTGCATAGAAACCAGCAAGTAACTTGAGAACAAATCCTGGCCTTAAGCATCTTCTGTACACAGAGAACTCCATTTGCTAATAAGGATGAGGGATCCTGGTAACCCCTTGCATTGCCACATGGAGGAAACTTCAGCATTCCATGTCACCTACAACATGCCTTTAAGCCTTGAAAATAATGGTTTGTGCCACAAAGCAAACAGTATTTTTAATTTTCAGGGTTTTTTTCTTTTAGTGCTCTAGTTTACAGTGTGACGCTAGAACTAGTTTTATCCATGCAATCACTGGAATGATGAATTTGGGTGGAGGAAAAGAAAATCACAAGCCACTAGCTGGGGTAGCAGAGAATAGGAAYTTACTCTGATTCTGCTGCCAGATAAAATATTTAGGAAAATACATCCTTAACTCCACTAAAATAACACAAATCCATCAGATGTTTTTGCCCAAAGCTGATAATGTCCTTTAGAATTATATTTTGTTGTATGTAAACAGTTTTATCTGCAAACTCCTTTATTTTCATCTGAGTGTTGTTTCTTTTTTTTAAGCTTGAGCTAGTTTCATCTTTAACAAATACGAAGTCAGAGTGATTAACTGTTTACACCTATTTGTGATTCACTATGCACCATGGGCTTTTAACTGTCACTYGCCTTTTACTTGCACTTCCTAGGTGTCTACTTGGAAAGAGAAGGAATCCTGCTTGCTGAGGCTGTCAGGATGGAGGATGGTGTTTTGAAAGCTAAAGCAATGAAAATCACGCACGGCTTGCCCATGGTCTGCCAGGCTCAGAGTGAATCAGATTTCAGAGCACAAAGYAAAGATTGTTTTGTTGAATTAAACTTCCAATCAAAAGAGAAGTTACCTTTTTTTGTTTGTATTCTGTTTTACTAGATAGACTAGATTACCATCAATTTCTAAAAACAGGACAGAGAATTTTCTTCACTGAACACAGACAATAATTCTTGTTTSAGGTCCAAGCACTTCTCTTGCATACACTAGATACTTAAAGAAACAATGGTGCAATATATTTAAAAACATAAATATAAATTGCTGCTATTGCACCACAAAGACAATTTTTAATCTTCCTTTCAGGTTAATACTAAGACCTGGTAACTATTCCTTGGAATAATATCTTGCGTTATTTCAAACATGGCTTATAATGAAGTTGACAACTTAGAGACTTGGACACAAATAAAAAAMCAAGATTATATGAAAGAATTCCTGTGGATCATTTGAACCTCACACTGGCATATTTGTGCTATTTTTGTTGCTTGCTAGTTCTTAATAAATGTCAGAACACAGTATAAATGTTACTTGCTGTTATAGCCTTTTTAAAATACTTTTTCTAGGACAAATTAAACAGCTCTTTATTTCTGAGGCTTTTAAACTATTTTATTGGCTGTTTATGATGAATGAAAAAAATCAGTTAGYGAACTTCTCAAGTTTCCCTTGACGTAACATTTGAATAGAAAATAGCAAGAAAAAATAGTAAAAAAAMCAGAGCCTGTATTGCGGCACGACAACTTGACTTGCAAGTTAGCTAGACTTTGGATAAAGTGAACTAAATCCATGGATTTTTTTTTTTTGTGAGAATGGGGACTTTCTTTTTTTATTCTCCAAATTTAGATCTGTGACTTTGGCACATCTAACTCAGCAATAAAGGAACAGCAAACCGCAGATGAAAAATTTTCAAAGGTTTTAATACATAATTTGTTACAGAGCTTTTTTCATAAAGTATATAAATTATACTGCTTTTATTGTAAATACTCTACTGACTACAGTTTAGGACAAATGATAATTATTTTATAAGAAAGCATAGTTGCAAAGGGCTGAAAATGGTATCTRTAATCCAGAAGGAAAAAAAGGAGGAAAAGGCATACTCTTAAGTATGAAAAGCATTTTCATATCCCCTTTTTTCATTTATTGTGATGAGAATGCATTTAGACATTTCCTTCTTCTAACCATATTAACTCTTTTTTACCCTTTGTGTGTCTAAGTACTAACTATTTTCTTTATTTTGAGTTATAGTTCAAAAACAAGTCTCACGTACTTCAAGTCCTACACGGCAAGCGATAGTCATAATGCCTGGGAAGTCCAGTGGGAAGGATTAGTAAATGTCAAAATGCCTTTGGGGCACAGTAGACCCTTAAGATAGGTAATGAACCGAGAGTTTAAACAGGAAAGGTACAGCAGGGTGCCTTGAAAAAGTCTGCATCAGACTGAAAGGTCTACTAACTTAAGTTTAATGATGAGCAAACTAAAAGGTCACTCAACATTCAGCATGATCATTTATGTTCAGTTACAGCTGTTTGATSGGACTGATACAATCTTTTAATAGTCTAGCAAGGAAATATTAAAATAGTCTGAGTCACTCACTGCCTCTTAGGAAAAGATCTATCATTATCCCCTTCTCTTATGTTTTATTCACACACATAGCATAAGACTGTTCATGGAAGGGATCTTCTGAACATTGAAATGCCTTACATAATTTAAAAAATGCGTATATACACACACATGCACATTTATCACCTCGAGAAACAAAAGGCYCCCTAACATGCAAAGTCTCACTGGAAGAAGCAATATAGTAGTTAATCCAAGAAGCTGATGTCCAAGCCTCCTAATTTTTATTTACAACATAGATAATCACTACCTGTGTGATGGTGGGAAATTCACAAGCTTTATAATACTCCTGCAAAAATGATTATCATCTCTATTACTGTTCACATGTGGTCCTTTAAACACTGATTAGCATTTGAAAAGCATTTTGATTTTGTAATTGAAAGACACTAAGGGCAAATCACTATTAAACTATTAGTGATTTTTCCATCTCCTTTAAAAGATGTAACCTTAGGGAAAATAATACTTATACTAGGGCATTTCAAAAATTTTTGCCATATCAAGTCTGAAGGAAAAAATGCAAGTTTAAAAATGTTCTCAAAAAATCTAAAACTATGTTAAAATTAAGTTCTGATAAATTGACAAAACAATGAAATAATTTTTTTTTTCAAAAACAGTAAAGCGGAATATTCAACTTTTCCAAAGCATTTTTGAAGCAGAAAATTCAACAGACCCAACAATAGGTTTCTGTAAACAAAATGGTATCCACAAATCATAAGTTTTCTGAAAATATTTTATTATACAAAATATGTATTTGTTTTCCTTAGGAAGATTTTCTCACTTCTGTTACTTATGAGGCATGATTTTTAATCACTATTACCTTCAGTGTGTTTTTTGGATGCTCCCCATCCAGACAACTGATCCTGTCAACTTTTCAGACAGCACAGCTGATAATATCAGAGTATTTTGTTCAACAGCTGCTAAGAGTCCTAGTTTGATCATTAGCCTTCATTAGACCTCTCCTCAATTTTAATGCACTCATAGCATACTGCAAAATTTTGTTACACAAGATAAAATTTTTAAAGATAAAATTATCTTTCTACACCACTAGTTTAATTCTGAGTTTACTTGTAATCAAATTAGTATTATTATATTATTAATGCTTCATAAATGGAAATCCAACAGGTTAAATCAGCTCCTAAATACCTATCTTTTCAGAGGAGAATAATGAGATGAGATAGAAAGTTTCAGAATTTTTGCATAAGCCAAAATGTAATGATGCTAACCACGAGGGGTTCATAGCTTTTTCTTGTGAATGAGGATACTCAACAGGATTTTAGCCTGCAGCTTGCCAAGGGCCAACTGATAAGACTCACGATAAAGTTAAGCCTCAAAAAGACTGTTCTGCATATCAAATTCTGTCATCAAAGAAACTCAGGTCTCTAAAATAACGAGTTCTCTGAAGTTACAGAGAAATGATCAGAGACATTTGGTAACTGACATTTTCTTTCCAGTTTTGTCTTTCCAGTTATACATTTGGTGATAATTTACTTACTTCTTAGTGGGAGCTTCTTCATACCAACTTATCACTAAGAATAAAGTGGTTTACGCCCCACCAAACCCATTTCCTCCCAATATTACATTTTGTAAATAAAACATTAGTTAACACAGTATTTAACTTCTAGAGCAGTAAAATCTATTATTTTTATATCTTCAATCTAGTTTTACCTATGTTATTAAACAATATGACCTATCTACTCCAAAAAGAAAGGTGAACACGTGGAAAAAAGATGAATGGTAGAAGCAAACCAAGTTCCGTACTACATTAAAGGCTGGTAAGAATATAAAAAAACAGCAGGTGGAAAACCTGTGCAAGAAGTAACAGAAGATCTAAATAGGAAGAAAATACATTTGGGACTGTATTACTGACAGTCTGACCAGCAGACTGACTGCAACATGAGGAGAGATGAAATGTGTGCGCAGAGTCCAGCAGAAATAGGAGACCTGAGCCACCCCCATGCAGACTGGGCAAATGTCACGTGGGGCCGCTGCATGGAGATGCGGCTTTTCAGCACCATCCATGACTATCTCATGGAGCAGCCCAGAAGAGGAAAGGCAACCTTCTGGCTGGTGCAGAGCAGCATGCAGAGGATCTTGTTTAAGATCCACCCTGTAACGACAACCATGTTGTACTGTGATTCAGCCAAAAATCCACTAGTTTTGTTCATCTTGAAAAAGTGGGGCTATGGAAAAACAAAAATGAGGAAGCTCATTAAAAAAAAGTTAAAAAGGGCAGCTAAGGTTATTAGACTCTTACAGGCAGTGTGGCAACTGCTTAAGCACACCCCATCTAGAAGTAGAGAGCAAATAAATACCAAGTAACAGTGAGAGGTTTGAGAAGTAGCAAAAGAAAACTGGCATGACTATGCAGTGGGATAAAGGAAATTATTCTGAACGAGCAAATATCCTTCATAAAGCTCAAATCATGTCTAAATTAACAAAACAGAAAGAATCAGAGTCTTTACTTCCTGACTTAGAACCTGCTGAAGGTTTGTGGAACAATCTGCAAAAGTAACCAAGGTTAATGATAAATCTTTCCTCAAACCGACCAGGAGCAAGAAAAGAAATTGTAGGACCAGCTGATGCTCAGAATATCAAAAGAGAACTCATACAAAATAAGGTTATAAAGAAAAGGTGACAAGAGAATTATTTCCTCTTGGGGGGGGGTGCGGAAAAAGGAGAGACATGGAAATTCTTGGGGAATGTGGGGGTGTGAGGAAGCCTCAAAGGATGTGTTGGAAATCGAAGTAACCAGAAAACAGGTTCCAGAACGTAGTATGAAAATGAACACTAAAAAATTGCTAGAGCCAGATGGCATTCACCTAGCAAGTTCTAAAATAACTCAATAAATTGAGTTAGATAGCCTGAAATAACTGAATGCCTTACCTTTACACCCTTTAAGTTAAAAATTCCTTGTTACTAGAGAATGGGAGGGTGGCAAATGTGATGCCATCTTCTGGTTTTTTCCCTCCAGTTGAGATTCAGAAATCTACCTGCCAGCATGACACTGGTCAAATTTCTGGTGGAAAGTACAATAAAAATTATAATTAGTGGACATCTGGAAAAGCATGATCACAGTGGCTTCTCTAAGAGAAGATTTCATGAATTTTCCCCCTTATTCCTTCACTGTTTCTCTAATCCTCGTCTTTGTTTTACAGCTTTCTTCTCCCTTCTCGCACATTCAACTGAGTTTTTTGTCCACCTTTATGTTTACTGTTGAATCCATATTAGATGATTTTAAATAAGTGTATTCAATATTATTAAAGCATCTATTCTGCCAGAATAGATAATCAGGCTCTGAAGGACTTAATTTCTTAGGAGTCATACAGATTACTGTAACTCACATGTAAAGAAGTAAACGAATCATAAGAGATTCTGGTCTTAGGACAAGGCAAATTCAGAATAATTCCACTGAAGTCTAGATGCAGAATTTGACCCAGTATAATCTTTTTTTTATTCTTTTTAAGAAAGAATCCGTTTTAGTAAGTTTATTTTGCCCATAATTGATAACAATTTCTTCAAAACAACAGTAATAAAATATGTACTTAAAGTGCATAAAAATCTTATCAGACTTGTTTAGTGTAAAAGAATTTGGCTTTTAGGATGATCTGCGATATTTGAACAACATTCAGAATTCTTTGAAGCTTAACAATGAATAAAATCAAACACTATGAAACTGTTGTGAATACTTAATTATCTTAATTAACACGTATTCTGAAGCAATATGTTTTGTATTCCTACAGCATTTTGATAAGCTCTTGCAAGCTTCTTTTGGAAAGCTGTGCAATTGGGCTTAGTTGCAATCCACTCATTGTGATGTATGAAACTACACATTTCTATAAATAAAGCCCTCATTACACTGCTAGCACTATTTGCCAGACACTGCCACTGAAACTAGAAAACGGCAAAAGCAAGCCAATCTCCCTTGCTCATATCCATCCAGCACAAATGATTTTGTTTGTACGCTGTGCTCAGCCAACACAGCAGATGGGTTTGACAGAGGGTCTAGAAGAAGAACCTAGAACCGCTGAGGTCTAACAGATGGTTAACAAATGCCTTGGATTTTATTTTTACATGACGTTAGGTCGGGAAGGTAGGGGAACCTGCGCCTTTAGTAGAGCTCCTTTGAGAGTGTGGCAATACTAGGAAGCTCTCTCCTGGTTACAGTGATAAATATAATCGAGTGTGAATGTACTGTATGAATTTAAGGGCTAGTTTCAGTTTCAAAGTCACATTTATACATTTCTGATTGTTAAATTGTTCCTTTAACAGACATAATAGCAGAACTGAGTCAAACATTATGAAAATCTTAGATTATTTTACAATTGAATCAAATAAGAGAAAATATAGCATGCAACAAAAATCACATGTGAAAAATTTCATATACCATTACTAAAGAACATAACCATACAGTAGCTCACCTCTGTGATTTTGCCAGACACACTTTTGTCTCTAACCTTAATTGCATCATCTCCAAAATCTTACTGTGCCTAGAATGGACCTTTATAGGCCTGGAATAAACCATCTACAGCAATGCTAAAATTGCTGTAGTAAACAAGAAGTGAAAAGAAAGTCTAAACAAACTACTGTGGATTTTGTTTGAACGTATATACWGCTGTGCTTAAGAAAGTGCCTAGCATGAAAGGACTACTGCAGAGATGAGAGTATATTCAAAGCAAGCCAAAGAAAAGAAAAATGTAAAATCCTGTCTTTTGTCAGTGTAATACATCTATAAAAATGGAATTTTTAAAAGTTAGGTATTTTAAATCCACCAATGTAACCTTTCTGTGTTTAAATTTCTGCTCTCAATGAAGCATTGAAAATGCATCTGTTGCCATTACTTACCATTTCACAAGCATCTATATGCCCCTTTAAAACAGACCAAAGAATAGAGGCAAGAATACCACTTAAAATTAAGTGGTGCTTCATAAAGGGACACATAGAATTGATTTTACTTTTCCCCTCTTCCTGAGGCTTATGTCTTTAGTTGCCAGGCTATGCGTTGAATCTACCTTCAGCACAGTTAACCAGATGGGGTTCTGAAATACTCTATCATTTTCCCTACTGTTCATTAGGAATAATTTTTTATTATGTTTTTCAGATTTTAGTTTCCCTTTATGCAGGCTAGAAAAGCTGGTACAAAACAGGTAAACAGAAGCATATGTGAAAACCACTTTGTCTCTTAAAAGGGAATTATTCTGGATACATATGCTCATCTGTGAATCCTCTAATTGGGGAACTATGCTACAGCACTGTCATCCTGTACCACATGAAATTAATGACCGTCTCCAACACCGTCAAGTGACCCTTTAGTACTCAGTATTATACATGCATGCAAGACAACACAAAAGAATTTACAAAGACAAAAGAAATTAATTACAAATAGTAGCACTACTATTTCCATTGTAGCATAAGATTAAGCGCAAGACTGTAAAGGTATTTCAAAACCTAACTAAACAGATAGAAGTCTAGAAGTATTACCTCCACGTCTAAGTGGATCTGAAAATCTCACTATGTATCTTGAAAAATCAAGGTCAAATGCAGAGTTTGTAGTTAAGCAAACCACTAACTTACCCCAGATACTCTGGGTCTGATCCTGGTAGTTTAACCAATAGTTAAGCTGTTTTTCCTTCTTGCATTCTGAAAATACCTTAATTATCCAGTCTGGCTTCATGCGATTTAAACAAACAAACAAACAAACAAACAAAAAAACCCTTCACTGCCTGTAATTGATAACTAATGTAACTAAACTTTAATTTGTATCCCACAGCATTTATATTCAATCTATATTACTAATATTGACCATATTCATCCAATACACTAAAATCATTCAGATTTCCTCTCCATTCCCTCCCTGTACAAAATTTACCTTGTGGACAAAAACCCAAATGAATTCATATCATATAGCCTCTATAATTCTCCCTTACGAAAACCAGCATTCAGTTTCTTAACATGCTTTTTCCCTCAGATGACCTATGAGATCCACCCACAGCAGACGAGCACATGAAGTACAACGAAGATGAGGGAGTTCAGTGTGTTTGCTCTGGTGAAGAGAAGGGCTAAAGACAGCTAATCGCAGCCTTTAACTGCTTGAAGGGGAAAAAACAGAGTCAAGCTCTTGGTGTGACAGAGGGTAAAACAAGGATAAATTGTCAAAAGCTGAAGCTTGGCCCTTAAGAAAACAAAATCTTCACTAGGAGTGTAGCACAGCACTGGAGCAGGTCACCCAGGAGGCTGTGCATGTTTTCAGGACTTGCTTTGACAAAGTCACAGCTGACTTCATCTGGTGTTGGTGATAACCCTGCTCCAAGCAGGAGGCTGCACTAGATGACTTCCAAAAGTCCCTTCCAAACAACATTTCTCTCTCAGCAGCAACTGCCTGTTTCTTGGCAAGCTCACGTCAGGGATTCAGAAAAAATAAGTATTAACACCAGTTATTTCGGGCTTGTCATTAGTATTTACATCCATACTGTTAGTAATTCCAAATGCCAGGGTTTAGGTTTCAGTAATATTTTTTTAAATGGGAGAATTTTTTTTGCCTATTTATCATTTCTAATCTATTCAAAGCTTAAACCAGAATTCTTCAGTGAGATGACTTCTTAAGCAACTGTATATAATGAAAATAAATTAACATCTATTATTTAGCTTAGTTCTTAAAATAGTTATTATATGCCCATAGGCTAAAGCATATATTGGAAAATAAACAAAATTTAACTGCTGCTACAGATAGTGGATCTTCACCACTCTCTGAGGACTCAGCGATAAGATGTTAGAACTAGGACTCAGGCTAGCTGCCTGATAACTTCTTGATTGCATAATTTAATACATATAAAATATTATTACTAACAGATTTGGAACTAGTACAGCCATGGGCAGGTATGATTCAAGCCATCACRCAGGCACCTAGGAGGTGCTGCTCTGGTGCAGGAGCTCTACGTTCTCGGCTACGTCTCTTCCACACGTCCCACACGCCTGCACCCACGGCGCACGCGCCGGCCACCTCCGAGCCGTGGCGCAGGTGCTCCCTGCAGCGAGTTCCCCATCACCTAACGTGGGGTACCTGCGGGAGAACAACCCAGGCCACCGCCGGGCTGGGGTCTGGGCTTCCTTCCAGCCGCGCCTGGAGGAACACTCTCCATCCGGATGCAGACACAGGGATCTGCCCGCACCACCGCCGCAGCCCAGGCGGCTTCGGTCGGCCCTGGGACGGGAGAACAGTCTCCCACAATTACGTAGAAGTAAGTAAATAAAAAGTTCTTGACATTGTCTCCTGACACCTTCAGCTAAAAGCCTATAGATGAGAGAGGAACCTGTGCAAAGATAATGAAGGGAGGAAAAAAAAGGGGAAGACAGAGATAAGTTACTATCATCCTTTCTTAATTTGGCTATTTCACCAAAGAAACACATTAGTTGTGACAGAATGTGCTCTATGATGGCAAAGAACAGAAGTATGTTACAAAGAGAATCAAGCTTTGACTTCAGAAAAAAAAAAATCCAGAAACATCACAGACGTTTCTGAGTGCCGTGTACCACAGGATAAAGGTACATTGCCGAGAAAACAGTCAGCATGAGAAACACCAGAAAATTAAGAGGCTAAAAGACATAAAAGAAAAAGCAGTTACAGCACTGACTGCTTTGTGAAATAACAAGACACACTAGATTTCTGATATTTGTGTGATTTTTTTTTTCTAGTTTTGGGGTTACTTTTATGGCTTCAGATATTACAGCAAACACTAACGGGACAGGAGAGGAATGACAGACAGATGTCTGTCCAGGGTGCATGATCTAAAAACGTGAATCATGAATGCTTTCAGCTTTATTTGTCTCCAAATATACTATATGACACATGCTAAACTTTTGTTTTGTTTTATAGAGGAATTTCAAGGAAATATTAATTTATTTGGTCTAAAACTGCCCTGATGATCTTTTTGCTTCTGCTTTGAGTTGTGGTGTAACCTTCACTCGTAACAGCCCCTATCTGCAAAGAAAGCTCTTTTTAAGGGTAGAATTATGGTCCAAACAGGACTGAAGAGGGAAAGTACCAAAAGGATAAGAAAATACAAATATGTTGTCAGCTCGTATGTCTGCAAATTTTGAGTATACACGGGTGCTGAAGTGAAAACCCTCCTAAGTACTGTGAGGAACGGGAACAAACCCTTTTCCAAATGAAAGTGCATCAAATTTCCCCGCCCTCACATCAGAAAATCTGTGTGGTGATATTTTGCGCTCTTCAATAGTCCATAAAGGGAAAAATCTCCCGACTAACAAAACATTACTATGTTTTTTTTAATATACATATAAAAATATATATATATTTGTTATATATATAACAAAACATAATTATGGACTGCATTTTTCCTACAGAGTATTACATTATATAGAGGGGCTATATATTATCAACAGGAAAGCAGAATAAGACACATAAACTAACTTTTATAATAGTAAAACAGTGGTTTCAACCTTCTGACTGGATGTTTTCCAGCAGTTTTCAGTAACCCTGCCTATACCGCAAAAGAGAGAGCTTCCACTGTCAGTAGATCTAGAATTTAAAGTTTTTATTCAGATTTCATTGCAAGACACCTTCGCTTACAGCACATGGCTTTTAGAAGCTGAACCTGAGAAAATAAAACATGATTTAGATTTGCAAAGCTCTGGGCCATTGCGGGGTAAATACTGTATCCTCAAGCTCAGCCTAGACACAGAAGGAACTACATAAATAGTAACAAAATGTGGGCAAGTAATTTTATCTATTTTAAAAGGACAGACAGGATGGCATATGGGTTCAAAGTACTGTAAAGAGTCCAAGTCTAAAGCTTGAAAACATGTACCTGAAGCAGGAATGGAAAAAAAAAATAATTAAAAAAAAAATATATATATATATGGGATTTGGGAAAGCTGATCAGAAATCTGTCACACTAGAAAAAACAAGAAAGTGAAGTTACTTAATGGAAAATATCATAGCTCAAGAAAACATTTTTATACTGCTTCAGATGAGACATTAAATGGTGTGCAGCAGCACACGCAAGTTTAACTAAGAAAACAAAATAAAGAAAGAATATAATAAAATAAATAAAGAATAAAACTGTCCGTATTTTGTTTCACAAGCATAGGAGAATGTAACTGTAAAGCCAGGCTGCACGGCGGCTGAGCACATGGTGCCAGCAAGAGCAGTCTGGCATGTCACTGCGGGAGAATATAAGGTGTGCCGACAATATGGCTCAACATTCGCTGATACCTTATACATAAAAACGTATAAAAAAATGAAAGAGACTACAAAAATCTCCTAAACCTTTGCAGTGCAATTGATTTTCCATCAGAGGTCATAATAATTGAGATCAGCAAGGGAAAATATATCAAACTAATAAAAACATAATCATTTMAAGTAAATATAAAAACCAATAACAGGTAATACGTAGAAACACAAACTCTAAAGCTGTGGTAGCTTCTTGTAAAGTAGTCTTAGAATATGAAAGGCCTTTTGTTTTAACTTTAGCTTTTCTTTAAAATAAAGTTTACCAAATCACCCTCAAACCAATTCTTATGTTATTCGACTGAATTTATTTTTAATATTCTGAAGATGGCATTATATGCAATCTCTGCGTGGGGCTACGTAAGTTCCTTATTAGAACTTATACGAAACGGTGTTCTAAACAGAGAACAGAGAACTACCCAAACAGTAGTTCTCTGCCCTCCACATCCAATAAATCATGTACATGTCCAATTTAAGCCAGCTGAGGAAGGAAAAAAACCAAATATTAAAATGGAGAAGAATTTATGAATTGAATTTATTTTTAATCTACCAATCAACCTAATTTAAAAACATGAATAACCAATTTAACACTGAAATGGAATTCAAATATTTGAGTTCAATCCCCCATTGCTTCTAAATTCACTCAGAAGTCAAGATTATTAATTATAATTCGTGATGGAAAATCAAGATTTAGCGATCATCTGACAGCCATTAGGAATTCCAAAGTAAACTTGGATGATAATTCAGACAAAATGAAGCAATTTTATACATACAAGAGAAACATTATGCAGAACATCACTTTAGGCATTTCTTTTGGGGGAGTAACTAATTTTTGATAAAACTTAGAGGAAAAAAGTATGTTTCAATATGTACAGTAAAAYGAGTGTCCAAAAAGGAAGGGTTTACACTGAGGACCTTTTTCCACACTACCCTCTGTTTAGCTAAAATAGAAAATCAACACTCCTTAAGAACACCTTAAAAGAGCATTTATGCCTAGTAAAAAAACAGAAAAGAAGATTTTAACCCAATGACTTCATTGCAATACTAATATTTAGTTTAGGACAACATCACTGTTCAAGATTAAGCTGTCTATTCACCAAGACACCCCTGGCCAAAATTGTTAAAATACTGCACTTAGGATATTTTATAGGTAAGCTGACTTCAACATAGTAAAAATGATATCCTCTAAATGTTTTTTTTCTGTAAAAATTTTTAGCTTTCAGATCATGTCTGCAGGGAAATAACATTAGAAGTAAAAGTTGTGTGAAAAATGGAGATGCAGAAACTGTACAGCCTGTGCATTGATTTCTCTGCCCCAGCCTTCCCTCTGCTAGCAGAAACTCTTTAAAACAAAGTACAAGCCAATGACAATCTATTTATATATGACTGTGCTCATTTTTTATTTTGAATATTGTTTGAATTTAATGACAATTATACTTTAAAGCAATTAAAATGTCTCGCTCTTCAAAGCATGTACACTGCCTTTTCCTTGTTGCAAAGTTGCCCTGAGTAGATTACCCCAGAGAATTCAAGAGCCAGAGTAAGCTCCAAGGCAGTTCCTGTACATGCTGCCTCTAGTTAATCAAAAATCCTGACAGATGCTTTTCTGTAAGCCTTTAGTTGTAGGAACGGAGGCAGGATTTAGAGGTTCCCACTAGCCTGACCTGGGAAAAATTTTATTGCTGATGCCAAATCTAATTATTCGTTTTACTCTCACTGTTTAATACACATTGACTAGAAGACAGAGGGGTGGAAGCAGCCTCCGCTCTGCAAATACCACGTTAGGCATCAGRGAGGGAGATGGAAAGAGCAGGGAATTCCTCCCTGGCCTCCGAAATCTCAGATACTAACATATGAGAAGTGGTTAAGAAACACTAGTTAGTGGAATGAAAATGACAGCAAAGATTTTTACCTTCTACAAAATCGTAAGGCCTATCAAAGTGAAATACAAATACACTCGTTAAAGCCCTCTGCTTTCTTTTTTCAAACACATTTCTGTACAGCAACTGACAAAGGATTTGAGGCCATCTCTAGAGCTGCAAAAATCAAAGTGTGTGTGGGGGGAGATGACAAATTTGACATTTACCTTATTGCAATTCCTCCTCCTTTAGCATTTTTGCCCTGTCACCATGTATTTCATTTGTAATTTTATTTTTAAGTTACCAGTTTGCTTCTGACATCAGCAAAAGGCTTCCGTATGTTTCTGTAATACTCTATGGTCACCATCCATTTAATTCATGCATCTAATTTGTTGAATTTGTTTATCTCTATGTAGTTCTTGATTTCTATAGGTCACAAGTACTGTATTAAGTGGATTGCAAGCAGAGTTGAAGGTGATTTCATGTGTCTAGGAAAGCTTTTGAGTTGTACTTCATTCTAACTGCAAATGACTTCTGGGTCCCCTTATAATGATGCCATTCATATCTATAAAATCTATTTCTTTGCTATTTTAAACATACTAAACTTAAAAGCCACACCAAAAGTACTGAATATCCTATGTAGTACATGAGTAATTTGGGACCTGCAGGAAGTAGTTAACTCTCTTAATCTTTTGCCTTAAAACATCCCCTCTCCTCTTGTTTTAAATACAGTATTATAAGCCTTGATAATAAATGCCTTTTTTAAGATGTCAAGGATGATTAAGGAGCTACATTGGGCAGATGATACAGATAATTTTAGTATCAATGAGGGACAAAAAGTGCATTTTTCTCAAGTCTCTAGTTATTTTTTGTTTATTAAACAACATTAACAGGCATTTTAACAAAGTGAAAGTGATGAAACAACAAATTTCTTGGGGAAAAGGAATTGATTAAAAAAAGCAAAATGAATAATTTTGAGAGCAATTAACATGAACAACACTGAAGGCTATAGCTTTTCTATTCCTGGAAGCCATTCCCAAAGATGTTGTTAAAATCCACTACTTTGCTTAAAAGCTATCTTTATAGCTAACTATTTTTAGTTAAGTACTTACTTTATGAAACAGTGTTCACAATTTTAACACTGTATGTATGCTGTCTGCAACCCTGTAGACTTGACATCTTGTCCTTTCTTTCAGCTCCATACTGGGAATTATCCATATAATTCATTTATGTTATTTAGCTGATAAGGAAATAGCTTTATTTTCTTTTATTTAAAAGTATCTGATACAGCTTCTCAAACTTGTTGCAAGACATTCCCCTTCTCTCTTACATGCTTTGCACTGCCTCCGACTTGGCAGCTTTACCGAAATACCGGCTGAGGAGTTCAGCTCTAGTTATAAGTCCTCCCTCACCAGTCCATAGTGAACATACCACTACACACAAGATGAGACCGTACCAAAATAAACACCACTTGTGAGCTGATCCAACCATGCTTTACAAACCACATGAAACTGAGCCTTGCATGCCTGTGATAACTACTGCTTTTATTTAACAATACGAACATAGTCCTCTTTCATTAAAGACATCCTTTTGGGATGATGCTTATGTGAAAGGTACTATAGAAGGTGCACTTAATTACTAAATTTGGTTTCAGTTTGTTTTTTTGAAGGCAGCCTTCATAGTGACTCTCTGTTCAACAGTAAGTATTGCATTTCTGTTTCTGTCAACAGACTTAAAAACCCACATCATAAACGCCTTCCCTCAGCCTGGGGTGTTCTTACAGGAAAAAGAAGAGAGAAAAATACATAGCTGAAGCATTAAGAGCTACACATTTCATATATGAAATTTCACTCCTAATATAACTAGATTTTAGAAGCCTTCCAATAGGGAGAACATCTTAGTGACAATTTAGCTAAGCTACACCACAGTAATAGGTGGGTTTCAATACAAGACTAGAACTTAGGACAGACTGATTAAATGCAGATATTCTGAACAACAAGCAGGCTTTAGGAGACTGTCAGACACAGAGGGAGATTCAAGGCCGGCTTCCAAAACTAATGCTGATTTAACAAACAGTAGGTAGCTTGCCTTGATAGGTGTTTTATAGATGACTGCAGCCAGACAAAAATGAAGCCACAAAAGAAAATTCACTTGTGGTTATCCTTACTTTTGACTACAGTTGAGACAACATTGCCTACTACCAGTGTGTTCTCCATCATTTATTTCTCTATGATATACAGCAACTCTTCTTGATTAATGAGCTGACCAGCAAGTTCCTTAATTTTTTGTCAGTACGTTTTTGCAAACAAGGGAGCTCTTGGAGCACCGATTCTCATTAGAGGAGTCCTGGAAAGAAACACCCATCTTTGAGTGCAGGCTCTGGAATGAGAGTTTAGATGTTTAAAATGAAATTTAATGTCACACACAATACAGTCTAACCTCAACATCTTTCTATTCCTACGCTTTGTCAAATTGAAAAAGTATTCCAAGATACCATTTGGCTATTAAAGGGAGCGGAGGAAGGAAGTTTTACGAACAACTATAGCAACCATAAACACAGTAACCCAGTACCAACACCAAAAAGAACAGCCGAAATAACTTATTGGTCAATGTGTCAATGCTTTGTTCTTCCTTTAGGACTTGGAAGTGAAAGTGAGAACAAACAAAATGAAAGCTGTTTTCAAACACAGAGTTTCCGCTGCAACATCATCTTCCCACCCCACAACATCCTGAATTGGATTATGTCATTTCGATGGGTGTTGAGCATTGCATTGAAAGACACAATTTGGGGAAGAAATTCCTAGCAGAGCTTATGTAGTATCAGTCATCAAACTCCCAATAGAAAACATTTCAGACTGATAATCTGAACATATTTTCACACTGTTTAAATCAAATACTCCTTGAAAAATGGCTACAAAAAGCATACATATATTTATAATAAAGATCAATATTAATGTATCTACTACGTCAGCTATAATTAAGGAGAAAAATTATATTTGACGCATTTCAGGGAAGAAGAGCTGGTGGAGGTGAACTTCTGAAAGGAATGGTTTTTGTTCTCAAATAAAAAAAAAAGTCAGCATCTGTACCATACGACAGATTTTACCAAAAATAACCATTTTCTACATCTATATCTAGCCATTAACTTGGTCATTTTAGCAGTTAAGTTCTTGCTGCTCTTCACTATATATTCCACAGCGTCCAAAGCATTTTATTTGTATATGATAGCTGTGAAATTATTGTACTTGAAGAGCTCTCTTCTAGGATATCTAAAAGATCGGCATGCACATTCTACGACCAGATGTCTAGCACAAATCTCTTTCACGTATAGCATCGATGTAAGGTGTGCGCAACTCCTCAACAGTTTCCATTCAGGCAAATTTATCATTACATATAGAAGTTTGAGTAGGTGTTGGCTAAGGTTAATCTTTCCAGTTTTAAGTATATGTAGAAGTAATAGGGGAATGTCAGCCATTAAAAGTCAATGATATGAGATGCAGGTTGCACTGAACATGGGAAATGGCAGAAATAACAAGTACCTGAATGCTGTTGGTGAAGAATAAGAAAAAATACAGAAGGCCAAACATGCAGTGAACTCAGCTTAAAAAAGCGACCAAATTTATGACCCTCTACAATAAGAGCGTCTGATTTAATGCTACTGGATGGCAACCTGAGTTCCTAGGAAAACAACATCAGATTCAAGACCACTCTGAGGTTTTTAATATAGCTTCTTACACCATCAGTACTACTCAGCCTTATTTTAATTCATCTAACTTTTCTTGTATTTGAAAAAGCATACTTGAGAAAGTCATGAAGTGCTGAATTTGCTCTAATCCTTCATGAAATTTGTTACTCTGGAACAATTAAAGATGATGATTTTCACTTTTTCTGCTCAAGAATTTATTTATTTTTTTTTTAAACTTTCTATACTGAGTGTTGATCAATAAAGACAACGAAACGACTATTGTGAATGAAGATCTCCTTTGTGGTATAAACTGAACCAAAGCCAAAGTACCATTGGATACTGTAACCACTGGACAATATTTCCCTTTCTTAAAGGGTAAGAACTGAACATTAAAGTTATAGAAAGAACTGGATAAATGCACTTAACCAAATGTAGGAACCGTAGAACAACTTAATATTTACTAAAAAGGAAAACAGACTCTTTTCCCCAAAACATTTCCAAAGAAATATTAATTTTCCCTAAACTTTTTCTATATACAAACATTAATCTACTCCTATTATGAAAAATATTTTTCACTGAGAGCACACGTCCATCTTTTATATCTTAAATTTGGACTTTAAATAAGGCTCAAGTTTACACCAGTCTTAATTTTTGGTTCATGATGTTTTGCCTGCAAGCTGCTTTCAGGTGCATAATCATTATAAAGTTTTTAAAATGTAAAAATATGGCTAGTTCATATGTTAAAAACTTCTGCTAAACTTTTATGCAGAAGGTGCTATGCATAGATTCACGAACCCTAGAAGGTGTTTGAACAAGAAAATTAATATGAAAGGTACTTTAAAATTTCTTTGATACCAACTTTCCCTGTTTTAGCACATAAAACTTTATGTGCTGTAACTTAAAATTGCTAGTACTTCATGTCAAGGCTATTAGAAAATAAGCAGGAAATAAGTTTTGATATTTATTGTACATGTTGGCAGCTGCTCAGGAGAGGAGCGCTTAATCCACCCCTACTCATCTTACGGGGATGTAGGCAGGAGAAGAACCCTTCTTTTTTTTTGCATGCAGCATTAAGAGGATATGCACTGTCATCTTTGTGGCAGAAGATACAGGGAAATGGCTTGCCCTATAGCTCTCCTTAAACCACGAGAGCCGCAGCCTGGCTTCTGAAGAGCTTTAAACTTTGAAGGCCAAGCATTCACTCTCCTTGCAGTCCCCCTCCCCTCACCCCAAAGAGTTGCTGACTGCAATTTTAAATGCCAAAGTTGTAACATAAAAAATTACAGATGCTGGCATTTGTGGAATTGTTGTAATTGCTGTCTTCCATGCAGTAAATAGAAGTGATAATGATAAATGATACTAACAATAGTTATGCTGCTGGGATGCTGTTATGCTTTTAGATTGAGTACATGCATGGAATATTCCTTTAGATTATCATTCCTTTAAAATCATTATTTAGACTGGTCCAAAAAATCCTAACACCTTGGAATACTGGTCTTGAATATTTTAAAATGCTTACCTCAAACTACTTTCCTACTTTAACTTCCTAGAAAAAAAAATCCCTACATCAAGTGCAAAAGCTGCGATCCGCGATTACCAAATACATTTTTGTTCATGATTAGAAAAAATAGAATGCCATTTTCTCTAAAGCTTCTATTCAATCTCAATATGGAAAGCTTATAGTACAACTCTTCTTTCTGAAGATTGCCAATAATGAAAATTTTAAATACTTTCAACTCTTACCAAGTCTTACCTACAATATACTCCTCAAACACATATTTCRCACAATTTCTTCACTAAATTTCTCATCCTCACCTGCCCCTCTGTTGCTGTTTCCTATCCCCATTGCTGGGCTGTTTTGTATAGTCATACTACAGAGAACCACTGAAATGGCTGGTTACTGCAACACAGCCGAGCACATATCCACTCAAACACATAAGAGCATCCTGAGATGTTAAGGACCACCAGAGCAGGAATTTCACATGTCAGAAGTCATTAATACTTTAAAAATTAGAAAATTATTGTATCCGTTATTTCTAGAAGATCTGTGACCAAACTGTAGCTCTAGATTACTATATTTAAAGCACTAYGTGTATACATATGTACACACACATGTATGTATATGTTATCTTATATATCTATATTTTTATATATAAATATATATATGCATACACATGCACAAAACTACTTTTTTGCTCTGCCAGATATGAGCTAATTGACAAAAAGCTGATTTTACATATATATCATTATTAAAGGAAGCTGAACTAGCTTTTTATTCCTTTGGACTATAGGCATACACTTTATGTTTCTAATGGCAAATTATATTTGACATTTAATTTAAAAACCAAGTTACCTTAATCTACAGCTCTACTACAACAACACTGATATAGCAATGAAGCTTTCCATGGGAAAAAAAATCAATTTTTTTAGTTTAAGATAATTTTAGCCACAAGTAATTGAAAATGTAATTTAGAATTCATTACTTTGGGTGGTTAATTACATCATAACAGTTCCAAAAGATGATGATCCAATAAAAATTAACAATTTTCTCTCTGAAACACAGTACCAGAACAAATATAATAATAAATTGCAAACTGAGATGAGTATTTGAATTATATTAAAAACATTAAATGTATACCAACATGTAATCCTGTCCTAATACTAAGCACTATACCTACAAGCACGCTCTAGCAATTTATAAAACCAACTGAACATCCAGACAAATCTATGAAAGTTATAACAAGCAGCTCTTCTATCGCACATATCTGTTTTCCCCTTAATTCATCATGAAGGCAAAATGGTTTTATTCAATTAAGACTCTGCAATTAGTCCACAACTCTTGCTAAGCTGAGAAATATATATTTCCTAAATGCACCAGCTTAAGAAAGTAACTAAGCCAAGGCTTTATCTCCATGCGATATGACTTTTCCAGTGTCTTTTTCTTCAGAAGGAAAATAGAAGGCACTTTTTTAACCAAAATATCTGATGTAGAAAGATAGTGATAATTTTTTTGCACTGATTCTGTCTAATCCACCTCCAGCTCCTTAGCAGCAGAAGAATCCATGACCTCACTTGTCTCTCAGAAAGGGGACAGGAGCCTGATGAATGCTATGCCCACGTTCTTGAAAAACAAAAGTCTGAATCAACCCAACAATTTCTCCATTGGTCCCCAAAGCCTGCGCCCTTTCTTTCACAAACTTCAACAGACCAGAAGGTTATCAGTTCATACATGGTTGATGTATGTACTTCATGTACTTAATGTACTTCAGAGCATTTTTGTCTGAAGATCTTTAAAATAATTTAAGCTGAACAACTATAGCTGAATACCTTTTGAAGATTAGAGAATAGTCGTGTGTGAATCACACAAGCAATGTGCTATTCCAAGGCATACGGCAAATTTAAATTGCTAGCATGACACCTGAAGTTAAATTTTGTGTTTTGGTAATATAAAGTGTCCTACTCTGGCCTAAAACATGGATTTTCCTAATAATTTTCTCTAGGGCACAGATCATTTCTAACTCAGAATATCATTTTCTCAAGGACATTTGTCCCTGCAGAAAGACTGGAGTCTCAGTGTATAATCTAAAGTATTGCTCCATGATAGATTATACCTGACAGTACTTAGCAAGAATGTCACGTACCACAAATATGGGCCAATAATGTGCAGTACAACGGCTGCAAATGTCAGCATAATTTATTAGAGGCACCATAACCCTGTAAACCCTAGGATCTCAATCATTTGCAGACACACTGCTAGGATACCCTGGCCTAGTGCACATCAGTGTTTTCAAGATAAGTTTATTAGGATGTCTTTAAGTACTTAGTTTCATAATGCATAAATACCATACTGTTGTCTATTTTCATTTGCGCATCATCCAGTGAGAGGGTGGCAAAGTCGAGATGTATCGCCTATGGGTTTTGCCATGGTAGGTCACTTTGACTCTACCACAACATTTCTGCTCAAGGCAGGAAGCGGACGCTGTAAGACATGAGGGCCAAACCATTTTATTATGCTCACAACCATATTTTACTTTAAAACAATTCTTTAAAGAATCAGATTATTTCAGACTATGTTAGAAGTTGGATGAAAACAGTTACCAAATGTATCTCAGTTTAGTAATTCTGAGGTTATACTTTTAAAATCAACACTGTCTAAAAGACAGCTTGTTGCCCTTTACGTAATAGAAGTTATAATAGAATAAAATGACACATCACAGGATCACTAGTTTTATCTGTCTCTGTGGAAATCACTTCAAAACTGAACTCCCTCAAAGACTGTCTAAAATCTATACTAACTCACTCTGCATTTGGATTTTAAATTATGCAGCCCGATGAAACTGGATGCCACTTTATCAACATCCACTGCAGATCCCCCAAAAGGTAGCTTGAAACATTTTTTTAAAATAACAGGAGCTATAAGATGCAACTATTTTTCTCCTTTGGCCATTTTTATAAATTCTGGTTTACTACTGAAAAACAATATGAATGAACTTGAAGACATTCGGATCTTCTGAAGGTGGTGACAAATATTCTACTGGCCAGGGGTCAATGGCAGATCTTGCAAGGTATTACACTGCTATACATTCAGATTTACAGTCCAGCTGAATTACAGTTATTTAGAGCACATTACCCATTTTTGCTGCATGGATATTATTTCAGAACAAAGTACATGAAAGGATGAAGTAGTATAACATGTTATGTTGGCTACTCCTAAACTTTGGAGAAAGATAGGGAATGACAAATCAAGAATATCAGAACAGTGACGTCATTTAAAGTCATCATCTTTACATAGCCATGTTTGTAGGAGATAATGAGCAACATATTGGCAATCAGAGATATGAGCAACTATTATTAAAACTCAAAGAAGCTTCAGATTTGGGAGCTCATATGTGGATGGAAAAATGCTTTTCAGATAGAAATATGTGAATGCCATATAGTCTTTACAAATACTTTAAAATATTGTTAACAGCCTAATGTCTCAAAAATGACCTATGGCCCACTCCCCCTGACCCTGATATTAGTTGTACGAGAATTCAAGTTCTCAATTTAAAGCAGCAGAGCTATATTGGGTACAGGTGAGAAAAACATTTAACAGAGCTGTGCTGGCAAAAATTCAAGTTTTATAGTTTATTTACACCTGGGAAATATGTACACGCACTTTTCTCGGAACAAACTGGGTTACTACCAAAAAAAAGTTTCTTTGAGATATATCAGCTCTAGAAAGAAATTCTAATGCAGACAATACATAAGTCATTTTCTAACCATCTTTGCTTCATATTATCATCAACTTTGTGTTGTCTAACTCCAGGATACAGCCCTAAGAAAGCTGCCATCAGATTAAAACTCAAGGCTTTCTGACGTGATATTAACTGTACAGGAAACAGTGATTTGCTTCATTTCAATATTGTACTGTTTATTAGTATTTAATGTGCATGTTGTTCAGTAAAAAATGGGAAACAAAATATTGGAGAATATTAAACAAAAAAATGAAAACATTTTAGACTGAATATTCTGATCCTGAAAATATTTAGCAAAAACAATGTTTGCTGCTGTGAAAAGTCCACTCCACATACATACACTTATTGCATTTTGTGAACTCTTGTATCCCTTACCTTGTCAATAAAAGACCTGAAGATAAACTGAATTTTAAAATGCTCTGCCATCCTTCAAGTACATTAAATGAGTACCAAGTTATTTGAGAAAGGTCTTTAATAAAATGAAAACCTTGTGAAATAGAACAGAATTTAATCTATATCATGATAAAACAATTTCTTACTTTAAAAGCCTGTGATTTTTCTACACTGTAAAAGTAAAAATCATATTAATTTTATATTTATTTATGAGAGTTTTAGTGATATGATAGTGATGATTCTTACTGCTTATAAAGGCAGAAAAAGGAGAACAACTGGTACTAATTCTAAATGAAAGGCTGTTTCCCTGATAGTGCTCCTTTCACAGCACAATCTCACCCATTTTAACATAAATGGGTGATCTGCACTTTTCACCTGGAAGTACATCATAGGAAAATTCAACCTAATTAATGAAAGCGTTACTATCATTAATTGGCCAATATACATATTTTCCAAACCAGCATTAGAGCCTGGAGCATGCATGAGGTTTGATTCATTAGGCCCAGTCAAGATGTGAATAGATGTACAGACCACTTCAGTTAGGAATTTCGAATCTGGCTGTAAAAATAAAACAATAAATAAATGAATACATTGCTACAGACTTCAGGAGAAGATCAATGCATTCAAGCAAGCAGCACAATAAAGCTAATCAATACATGATTCATTGCAGTATAATATCCTTGGGAAAAATATAGACCTACTTGAAATGTTTGCTATATAGGAATGTCAGTAAAACTTTTTTCCCAACAAACCTAAGGGCAGCTTCCTGAGGTCCCAGGGCTTYGTTACTCTCTTTCTCTCTCCGTCTTTTTTTTTTTCCCTTTTGAGTTCAATAAATACCGCCCCTGCCCAGAGATACAATTTATACACGGTCAATCGTATCAGAACGCACACAGCACCAGTACGCGGCTTGTCAGTACATTCCCATGAATGTTTCTCCAGGAGAAACCTTCAAAATACTCTACTAATATAGTACAATATATAGCTGTCTTAACCTTTTGAATGACACAAGCCCTCAGCTGAGGCCTAACACATTTGAGTAGGAAAAGCAATTTCCAAAAAAAAAAACCAAAAAACACCCCCCCCCAAACAACAGCAAGTAAGAAGTAAGACTCTGAAGGCTGTATGAATGCTGCTTCACCAAGAATATATTCTGGGGAGACATTTAAAGAATTAAAAAGAGTAAAAAAACACTAGCAAGCTCAGCCCATGGCATTCGCATGCTTAACAGCTAACTGCCATTTATGCTATGAGAGAAAAGTGAATTTGTAAATGCAAAAAACCTCCAAAACATAAAATATACTTTTAAAAATATCACCATCAAACCATTAATAAGACCATTAACAATTATGAAAAAACAGGCACGAGATATCTTAGAACAGGTTAATGACACCACTTTGATCCTCTAGGAACAAACATGCTTCTATTCACCATTTAACAAATCTAGTTACTTGGACAACCTACTCTACAGACTAAACTCTGGATTAAAATATGACAGTTGCTCAAATCCTAAAAATGTGGATCAAAAGTACTTTTGACCTTTGAGGTCAAAATCTGGATATCATGCAAGTCAACAGGAGTTTTCTATTTGGTTAATGCAAAATTGGACAGAAATATGTATAGGTAAGCTACCAGTTTGGAAAAAGTACAAATAAAAAAAAAAGTCCTTGAAAATGAAACATTTGAAAAACACTTTGAAGCCGTGAACTTTCAGTTTCTGCTTTTTCAAGTCTCCAGATACATCAAAAGACCTTTTCATCTGAATAGCAAGAATAGAAAAGATTAAAGTAATAAATAATGTCATGCTGTCTTGACTGAGTTCCACAGGTAGCATGGAGGGGAATAATACTTCTGATAAACAATGTAACATGAAAGAAATAAAATATCTTTTAAACATGAAGAAATGAACAGTATATATTTAAAATTAACACTAATTCACAACTGTAAAACCAAACCACCATCTTGCCATAGATAAATCATCAATTGATGATAAATCATCCCAGTTAGTCAACGTTGACTATTTCATACTGGCATGCCTGACAAAAAGAAAGATGTTTCCCATCTTTGCAATAAAAACAAGATTTGCAAGCTCAATACCCATATTTAACACACCGAGTAGTACTTTAAATTGTATTTGGCCTGGGGTATGAAAGCTTATTTTCATATGAATAATTAAAAAAAGAAATACTACTGAACAACTATCTTACCCACTATACAAGCAAACTAAAAATAAACATAAATTCAATAAAATAAATAAGAAATTTGCAGAATGATTTTTTTTTTTTGGACACCAAGCCAATGGCACTTCTGTACCCATCTCAGCCTGGCTAAAATCTCAGAGTTTTCATTGTGGAAAAAAGGAATGCAAATAACTTGGAAATCAAAATGGGATCARATTAATGAGCTTGGGAAATCACTTTAGTTAGGAATGCCAGAGAGCCACTTGGTCTTCCACTAATAGCTGAGAAAATGCTCAGTAAAGAAAACCTAAAATCAGAAATTCAGCCATACAGAAAACACTCAATTGGCTACTGCTTCGGGAAGGAGAATGTGGGATCTATTACAGAGAGTTGGTAACATGTTAATACTCTTTCCGTGAACAATAACTGAAAGTATGGCAGAACAGCTGTCTTTAAGTCTGCCTGAACAGGCATACCTGTAGAATGAGGAAAGCTTTCCTTTTCTCCTCCAGGTCTTACTTGAAAGACAAAGTTTTAGCTCAGGTTTAAAAGATGAAGTGTCTGTAACTTCAGTCTTAAAGCACTTAATGATATTTATATCCAAAACTCTGTAGAACTAATACACATATTTTTATCTGTGCTTGCCATGAATGAACACGTCTCCTATTCTTAGTTGAATTAATCTAATCTAGGTGATCTAAATAGTTGACCAGAAAAATTTTGCAATGCAAACTGTCTAAACTAGACACGTTATGTTTAAAAGCTCCTTAAAAATAGTAGTGCAATATGAGAAAATAATTTCCTACTAATCATAGATTACTGTAGCAATAGATTCGACAGATTACACAGAAACAAATTATATTTTTAATTTAGTATATGCTATTGCTGCAGAAATGTAGCAATATTAAAAGGAATGAAAGCTAATGAACAAAACCTTTACAGGGAAAAATTGTAGAATACTTTTCTGTTCAATAAATTTTATAACAAAAAAAGAAATGCAGCAGCAAGGCCCTTTGCATGAACAAAATGAGGACAAATCATCCAGGAAAGACAAACTGAACTAATAATTACTTTTTAAAATATAAATGTTTTGTAATTTTCTTCAAAACATGAGGAACAGACAAATTCAGACACAGTATGGATTATAATAAAAGGAAAATTACAAGTCAGACAAACTGAAAGTTAAAACTATGGACCAGCTTCCTCACACAAATTATTTGACATTTTCAAATGCTTCTGAATGCAAGAGTCATTTTTGAACTGATATATGCTTAGGATCAATATAAAATTTTATAGCTTCATGAAATGTTTGTCTTGGCACAGATTTTCTTTTTATGTATCACACACACACATATGTATATATACACACATGCATATATACTTACGTATAATATATATACACACATGCACATTTTTCAAAGCCTCATTTTCCATATTAAACTACCACACCGAAAATGACATTTAAGACCTACATACGCACACTACACAGCATCAAGATGAACCAAACAATATAAAGATACAGGATTTTTTCAACTATAAAATATTCCAACATTTATTGTCAAAGCCTTTCTACCTCTTGCACCTGTAGTTTGCCTGACAGACAGGTCGTCTAACATATGTTTTTAAATATTTCAGTCTTGCTCACGGAGTATTCTTCTCAAGAGATCTCTCGGCTACATTTCAATACTGTCTGAAGTGTTCCTATATATAACATGACATGAAGGATTCCTTCACACTGATCCCTTCTGAAAGTTATCAGAATCAGGGCAAGGGCCCATTGGCAAACACGATGAGGATCATCCTCACCTTCTAATATCTACGATTTTGAGGCAAATAACAAAAGAAAAGGCACACAAAAATCCTAAATAATGGAACTAAAATATAATACAGTAGAGACATCACATGTACTTCAGAATAATATTAGTGTTTTCTTTTGGATTACTATAAAATTCACATCGGACTGAAAAATGAGTAAACTATTCAGTTTATGTTTGTCACTCTATTCTTTTTTACAGTCTATTTCAATTACAAACCATGAAGGCCTTCATTACACACAGAACATAATTTTAATCAATAAATGTATTCTGCACAGCTAGAGAGTCACAACTAGGTTGGAAATCCAGATCTCACGGCTAATAAACTCTCTTTTCATCCTTGGACCACCATGTTTGAGTGTAGCCGAGATCACAATTGTATTTTGTGATTTCAACAGCAACATTTCACATATATTTGTAAAAATTAGTCAACTGCAATGCAGTTATATTGCCATGACAGCATAGTTTTATAATAAACTGCAGAGTGGGTTTCCTCTGTTCTTTATTTTTGTCCTCTAACCAAGATCACTAACAGGCTCTCACTTTTAGAAGAACACCATCAGTTCTCTGTGTAAAAATTTCTACAGTTACTAGAATAACGCATTTTTCAAGAGTGAGAAAATAGTGATTTATGAAAGAATCAGTGCTATACTTGTAAATAATTCACCAAAGATCTGAGCTAAAATCTGATACACTAGCTAAATTATACCCTCATCCTCACTACCAGTGCTGCCACATGCATTGGGATTTTCTGACTTCATCAAGAGGTTTAGAAGCCTGTTGGCTTTTTTTTTTAAAACCTCAAGTTTGGGAAGTCAAATCCTTAATACTTGTCAAATATTTTCTATTAAAATGAATTTAAATAATTACTTTTAAAAAAGCTTACCTATGTAAGTCATGAATGGCTGGGGCCTCTAGAATGTTACTGATAACTTTTGAACACCTACAACATACGTACCCAGAGTGAAATCCTCATTTCATTTGTGGCGCATACATATACATACATACATACATACATATATAGATATATATGCACATACACATACACACACAAACATATATTTTTTTTGTAAGAAGCCTCTCGGCATCAGAGTGCCTTCCTTTAGGTCAATATCTTTCTCTTGATGAAAAAAACCACTGCCCATCTGGACCCACAATAGTCAGGGATTCCTGAACACTGTTGGTACAAAGAATTCATTCCTATATGCATTCCCATGAGTAAAAACTCATTACTCAGCTTATGATTTAACAGTTACTGACTTTAATATTTGCAATAGTGGTGAATGCGTAAAAAGAATAAACTGCAAAATATTATTTCCAGGGAAGCTACCACTATACTGTTACTAAGATGTTAAGGAAGCCTTACAAAGATCAGGTACTGAGGAAGATGCATGATGATTTATGGATTTTTTTTCATGATTTCTGATGGAAGGAAATGGAAGGGTTAGGGAAGGTGATTCTGTTTGCATCTTCAGGATGTGTAAAAAAAAAAAGTTTCTGCCTTAATTTATGCTGTTTGAAAGTCCTGAACTACTTTTCAAAACTTTATCTTTCAAAGGCTTTCTTAATATTCAAAAAGACCTTGCTAATTAACTCCTAAAACTACCTCAAGCCCAATATGCTTCTCCTGCTCCTTAGAAAAATTTTAATTGCACAGATTAAGCACTGGAATTCCAGCTGTCACCTTCCAATAGCTTTCTTGCTTTTTAAATAAAGTGCTTTTGGTTTGATCTCTCCTTTTCTTTGGGGAGGGTCTTTGGATGAGGTGTTTTTATGATTTAGCAATTCCATCTGACTATTAAAAATGATGTGGCAGTGTGGAAAGCACATTTAACCTGTTACACAGCACTTAGCGCTTTTCTAAAATGTTATGACATTTGGCCATCGGATTAGCTTTCACCTAACACAGATAGCAAAAATGAATTATTTGAATACCTGAGTGTTAGTTACAGAAACAAGGGAGGCACTCTGTTCACAAGGGAAGTCCTGCACAGCGACAGGACAAGAGGCAAAAGGCACACCTTGCTACAGGGGAAATTCCTTCTCCACTGTGAGAACAACCAAGCAGCAGAGCAGGTTGCCCAGACAAATGGTGGAATCTTCTTTGCTAGAAATACTCATAATGGGGTTTGACAGGGCAGCAGGCCCTAATCTAAGGCCCTTCTTTCACCAGAAGGTCGGAGCAGGTTACCTCCAGAGGTTCCTTCCAAACTAGATTTTTCTATGATCTTATGAATGAATGCATCAGTCTAAATAAAATATTAGCAGTGCGGTTCTCTCCCTTTCTGTGTCATCATTTGGGGGAAGATGGCCCAAAGCCACATACAGGTCACAGGGTAACTGGATAATCCTAATAGGTAGGTGCATGCAATTAGTGCAGGATGGTGATGCTGACTGATCTTAAAATAGCATAAAAATTATAAATAACTACAAACCACTGGCTCAGAAACCATTATTAATATAATAGCTCAGAAAAATAGTTTGAAGTAATAATCTCGTATCTACAATCAGACTACTCAAACCATATTTTACCAAGGTCTGCTAATATTTATTACAGTGTACTCAGCAGGAAGCACTTTGCTAGTTCCAAATCTAATAAACCGGTCAAATTCTGTATGCTTAGAAAATAGAATGATTTGCCACAATTGTCTCCAAAAACCTGAAAGGACGATAAGAAATACTTGCTCTCCCACAAGCACATGTTACAATTCACACATTTTGGAGTGAGGTAGTTTTCTGAGGTTCAGATCCAGACCCTACCTCAGCACTGAGATACAAATGATCCAGAGCAAGGTTAAGCCAGGCAATTTTCCTCATCGGCTGAACAGTCCTCTTCTGCCATCACCTTCTAGCTGTCAGCATTAATTTCGCACAGTAAAACAGAGCTCTTAAATTCCCTCCAGTTCTAAGGATCCCTTGCTACATCACTTCTAGTTCATTGTGAATAATACAAGTATCCCACCTGCCATGCTGCCATATACCTCAGCATCACCTTCAGCTAGAACTTCTCTTCTTGAGTATTACCTCCATAAACTCTCCCATCCAGTGGTACAGTTAAAACATAATCAAGCCCTCATCATCCCACACCTCAATCACTGCAACATTCTTCTCCTTGGCCTTGAAAAACACATTGTTGTCTGGTCCACATCTTTTAAGGATGCTGTCACAACAACCATATTCCTGGACTGTTGTTTTGACCACAACACTCCTCGCTTGAGTCCTCCAATACTTATCTCCTTTTATACTGTGATTTGGCTTTTTAGTGTTAAGTTAATTCCAAAAAAATAAAGTCTGAGCACTGTCCTAAAATTCTTTCCAAAAGTCTAGACCCAGAGAGACTCTGGTCTTTGCTTTTTTCTTCTAGCAAAGGAGGAGAACCGAAACTGAAGCAGGATGCCTCTCTTTTCTAGCAGACTTTAAATTCCTTTCCTGTCTTACGCAACATACATCAGAAGTTTAGCCAGATTTGTCGGGAACACTGCTGAACTGCAGCAGTTATTTTAGCCCCTTTCCAACCTCATTTAACTCTCCTGTAACTCCAGCTACACAGATGCAAGAAACAACTCAGTAATATAGGCAGTGATACATTTGCACAAATGTGCTTCAATACACATTTATGCCCTGCAACGAGTGTTTCTAGTGATGTAATACAAATGATGACACTACATGACACTTAAAAGAAAAATGCAAGCATATATGTAATTACTTTTTGTAACCCCAATCAACTCTGAGGAAATTTAAGTTTAATCACTGACTCCAACGGCAGTGGGAATCAGATGCTATGACTGGTTTAATGTGAAGATACCACAGCAACTGGAGTCTTTCTGTCATTTGGCTTTCACACACTAACACCTCAATGTTCCAGGGAGAACCCTCAAAGCTTCTAAAAATTCTTAAATAGACAGAACAGATACGATATTTGAAATCCTGCAGTTTTCTACAGAGCAGTGAAAGCCTTTGCTAGCCATCAAGTGGATGATACAGCAGAGAAAAAAAATCTCCATGATAGGCAGAGTAAGTCTTGAAAGACAGACAGACTGCAGAAATGTGAAACCCCTGAACTAAGAGGCATAATAATACATAAATAAACAAACAAACCTGAATTTGTACTGGATTTCCATCACAATGAAGTTTCCTTGCAGGTAAAAACACACATTTATTAAAAGATATCATATAACAATGGCACAGCCGAAGTTTCAGACTGATCACAGGTAATGGCTCATTTGAGCAGTGATACCATCATGACAACATATCATCCCTGCATCCGGCTCAAATACACTGGCTGGCAAAAACTTAATTCTTTCATCATCCCTCTTCAATCAAGTAGAAACATCTACAAGTGTTCACAAGAGAGATTTAAGAAAAATAAATGAATATGTTTTCCTGAGCTAGAACTTCTTCTTTTCTTCTGTGCCAAAAAATACGTAACAACTGGCAAAGAAAAAGGAAAGGGTATAAAGATGAGTTCAAGACCAGGAAAAAAAGACAAAAATCACTGGGGATAATTTAAATATTGATGGGAGGTAATGAATTTGGCAGTGAATTAGGTACTGCAAGCTGATACCTCACTACAGACAGAAAGGATTAGAGGTCCCAGAAGTAAATTTTTTTCATTTGTGCAGGGTTTATTTAAGACTCAAACCATCTTCATGAATAACTTCATTCCCCTGTGCTAGGGGAAGGAGGTGGAAGTCAGATATATATCATATGGAAGGGATGAATTTTGAATGCTGTTTATTTGACATATAGACCATTTAATATTGCACTAAACTCAGAAAGTTTTTGCATGTGCATAGGAAGAAATGGAGATAGAGGGCAAGAAGAATCAATTTTTTATTAAAATTATATCTTCATAATCTTACAGTTTTTCTGATGCATCTGTGTTTCATTTTCCTATCTCTCCTTAAATGGCAAAATTATTTTATCTTACAGTCAAGACCTAAAAGCAGCAGTGTAGATTATTCAACAAGTCCCATGTCACTTGTGAGATAAGAGATTTCCTATTTATAATTTTAATGAAGTGTATTGATACTTACAAAAGAAATTATCGATATATAGATATAGGTATAAAAAGATARTATTCAAAGAGATACCAACACACACTGGTTATCCCACTTCCAGATACTTAATGGATTATCAAACTCTGAGCTACTGCTTCCAATATACAAAAAAGGAATTTAAGAAGTAATAATGGATAAAAAGGAAAACTTGAAATACTCTCCTAAGCAATTAGTAAGTGCCTTTTACAGAATTTTCTTTATATGTCTAGAATGTTTTGCACGCTTACAGCAACTATTATCTCATTGTAGCAGGCAAAATACCTTCAAAATCCACAAATTAGAAGCATTAATATTTATATATGAACTGGAATAGCATACTTAAAACCTCCTGCTGTCTAGTTCATCAAGTTCCTCTTTTTTAATGTTTACTGTTAAATTTGAGTTACTTCTGCTTTGCTGTACATAAAAGATTAGGAGCGAATACAAACAGTTCAGGAAAGTTGAAGGACCACACTGTTGCTGCAAGGAAATAAGCATCCCTCAAAAGACAAACCAGCTCCCATCAAAATTTTATGTTTTGACAGTTCATGTCTTTCATCTGGTTTTGTTTGGTTCTTTAAATTGATGACAAGACGCACAGTTGAGTTGGCAGTTGTGATTAAGAGGTCAAGCATTGAATTCAGTACCTTATTAATCTACTTTTTTCTCTCAGCTAGCATTTTGGTATCCCAAGTTATCCGTATCAGCAGGATACTATGGGTGAACACTACCCCCTAGTCAAAAATATAGACAAGCTTCATTATCACCTATTGCTTGAAGTAAATAAACTCAATAGGAGTTCAGATAATCCAGGCATATATATTGCCTTTTTAATTCAATAATTGTTTTCTTTTCCTTTTTCTGAACCATCAATTCCACTTTGAAAAGCTTAAAAAAAAATTAAAAGGTTTTTCAGAAAGGGAACCTCTTTTGTCCTTATACAAAAAAGCAGTAAAAAAAGGTATTCCCATGGACAGAGTCCGTTAAAAATCAGATTATTTCCACAGCATTCTCCTATTATTCACCTGCCAGTAAAATATGTACTCTCATTGTCCCTGTTTGAATGCCTGTTTTTATCTGACTGAGGCTATATGGTCATTTTTGTATTTATTACTGAGTTACTAAGGTTTTTTTTCCATCTTCTAAAGCATGTTTTTCTGTTCTCAAAAACTGGGCCACATGCCTCTGAGGAGAAAGTAGTGCATTATTTCATTCCCACCTTTTCTTCTTTTTTGGCATCTCTGAGGCCTGCTATGCCCAGAAGTGCTTCCACTCAAGCTGGACCATCAAATCAATTATCACAGCAGTCTGCTTTCTAAATATGAATGGCAATGAATGACAACAGGCAAGGCAAACTTTCAGCTTTGATTTGTCATTGGTAATGTAAATTTTTTTTGTTTTCTTTATAGATGTTTGTTATAGTAGCAATTTGACCAAACTCTTCCCCCTGCTGTCTGCAGCTGTGTTGTGTAGATCCTGAGATTAAAAGCTTCACCTTTGCCAAGGTTAAGGCTAAGCCAAAGACACAACAGAAAATAAGCGATAGGGAACCATTATCAATATAAAAGCTCTTCTTCCTGCTAACTCTTATTACAATCATTACTGTCAATGAAAAGCACTGCACCATAACAAAACTTACTTGTTTCCATTACTAATAGTCCCAGCTGTTCCACAATTTCAAGGCGCAATTGTTCAGCGCTGATGTTACATCATTTCAGATGAGGTCTCCATTTACAGCAATATGTTTCAGTTTTTATGTGCTGTTATATTGTACCAGCTTGAAAAGACTGAGACATAAAAAGTGATGGCTTGACCAAACTACAAAGAGTTCATAACACTATGTGCACTAATCAGTCTACTGTGTGCGAGAACACCGCAAGAATCAATGTAATAAATCCAGAAGCCTCACATGATGTTAACGGTGTAACATTGTGTTGTGGGTTCACAGATATGTATACTTTATTAACTGAAAAATATTCTTAAACTTAACATTTAATTCTCTTAAAAAATATTCATTAATTCCTTGCCTTTCATAAATAATTATCAGTAGCTGAAAATAACTCTAAATGCTTTCAGAAGATTTTAGACAAAGATTCCGACAACTCCTTATACCAACAGCAGCTTTCTTTAAACCCTACTCAACCCCCCCAGTCTTTTGAATACACATATTTAAGGAATTTCTTTAAATTTTTCTTTTCTATAAGCAGAATACCCTCATCCTCTATACTTGCTTTGGTCTATTTTCTAATAGCAAATATATCCAGCGAATGAACAAGGGCTATCATAACGTTTCCCGCTTTTGTAAAAGCAAAACCTTTGCACTCGCACTCAGCCAGGTGGCTGGGTTCTAGGTCCTGATCATTGCTAATTGCTGTGCCTTACACACAGAAGTACTAGGAAACTTTCTTATCCTGAATTTTAGTTTTAAACTATTTCTCTGTATAGGATATGAGTAAGTTGAATCTTACATGGCTTTATGTGGCTAGTTATAAGGGAATTTCACTGTGCATAAAAACTGTGCATTGCATTTTCCTTTTATTTCAATATTGATTGCTGTTTACTTGCAGTACTGTACTAGGTTGGGCTTTATTTTAGAAAGTTCTTATCCATCTAGTTTAAAAAATAAGAAAACATGAATTTTAGACAAAATCATCAGTAAATTTAGGGTCTTTGGAAAATTATTTTTCATCAGAAATGCCTTCTCGGCAAACACGGAAGCATTGTCGAAGATGAGAACACCATATAACATTAATTTTCAAAGACTAAAATGGCTAAAATGACTGCTTTTAAAGATGGCTGGTTTCGGTTGCACGTCAAAATTGTTTCTACTTGTTTATGTGATATTTTATACAAGATACTTTTTTTTCTACTTATATCCATTAGTCCAGCATTAAAAAAATAGTTTCAAATTAAAAGATCTCAAGGAAACCTATACTTCCAGGAATCAACTAAAAAAAGCATTAGCTTCAAAACATAAAGGAAATTAATGACAGACAATACACCACARATCAAAAAGTTCATATAATCACACAATCACTGTCCCATTTTATTTGTCTCTCCTCATACTGTTTCATAAATGGAGTTTGGATCCCAAACAGAATGTGAAAATATAACAGCTAAATTAAACCATCAGATGCTGGCCTGCATTTCTATTTTGTAAACCAAATTTGTTATGTTACAGATTCCAGCTAGAATTAGCAGGGCACTGTGACAGTACTAGAAGATTAATTACTGTATAAAAGTGTCCATGTATAAGAGCTAAAGTATGAAACAACGTAAGCAAGCACAGTAAACTAAAAGAAGAGGTCTTATCCCGTATTTACGATCAGTCATAGTTTGAAACTGATGGTTTCTCCAATGAAGATTCACTTCTTTCCTTAAAAGGAGAGTTAAACTATAAAATAAAGTTTGAAATATTTTTTCTAAATATTTTTAGTGCTTTCCTTTGTTGAGACTACTAGTTCAGACATGAGCAAAAACTGTAGTGTACAATAAAAGTCTGAACTATTTTTAGAAGAACTCCTTACATGCCATGAAACGGAATTTCAGATCAGGAACCGGGACACGTGTTCAGGATGCTTTGGAGTGAATTTAACGTGAAGTTTACTTTATGATTTGTGCCAGTATATGTAATCTGGGGGACAATATAGGAAAGACTGTATTGCCTATTTTAGTGAAAATAATGCCAATTATGAAGCTTGTAATTTATTTCTGCAGTCATGGATAAGAAATAAATTCTTTACCAGAGTCCTTTCAAAGACTCTTGGATTGTGAGCCAGTTTTAAAATTCTCAAAAACGGAGGTTTAATGGTACCACTTAGTGGCACTCATGGACACATGGACCAAGTGGACATGGACAAGTAAGATGAAAGCTTCCAAGGCCCCACAGCCATCACCCAGAACCATTAATGACACTGCTTGAACCCTGACTTCCAACTCATGTAGTATTTTAGTACAGATTCTGTTCTAGGAAGACAATCATAATTTTCTGCATGGTATTCAAATCTTTTTATGTAAAACAGACTATAACAGATTTCAAAACAGACCATCCTATTTATAATGCTTTTTTTCCATACATGCTATCACCTTGACCTTTAAGAAGTATGAAGTTAGAGCAAACTGAAGTCTTACTGTAGGCCATTCATTTGGAACGAAGACTTCATGAAACACCAAGGTGCCTCCAGTATGACAAGCTAAGATTTCCAACAGGCATAGCAAAAGCAGTACGAAGTGACTGCTATTTTTTTTCTTACCAGCATCTTCACAAATATATTACCAAGTAATATGAGCATATGCATACTCTGCATACAAAAAAAGAGTAAAGAAAGAGTACCTGCATGCAAAAGTAAAGCTGTACAATCCCCTGCCCATCATATTCAAACCAAACTGATCAAACATTAGTTTTGAAAATGAAATTAGACCTTACATCCATTATTCTTATATCAAAATACAGCACACCAAAGAGAACACTTAACTGTGTAACTTGTACAACAGAGAACTGAAAGGGAACTTCCACCTGTACGGGAACATCTGCAATATCAGTCTACTAGATTCAATACAAGAACAAACACAGCGGTCTGCGATATAGTTTAACATTTTGCTGGCACAAAACTGGGTTATACAAGAACGATGAGGCCCATACTGTTACTTATTTGTATAGTCTACAGCTCTTAGAAAACTACTGATTTGGAGAGTTTTCAGAACTGTTGTTAGGGGTTTTGTTTGTTTGTTTTTAATACCTTTCCTTTTTTATGTTTCTGGTATAAAATGACCAGCCATAAATGATTCAGAAGAATCAAAAACATGAATCCTAAAATATTACCTATACATAAAAATTTAATGCATTTGATGTTAATTCTCTCAGTTACTTCTAGTGCCAGCTCTGCACATTGGCTATTTCATTTCTCCAAAAATAAGCTCTCATTTGTATTCCTGTACTTGGAATATTTCTGATGTCAGCAAATGTTAACTCAGTCAAAATAGATTAAAATAAAACAAAACACACAAAGCAGACAAGAACAAAACACCACACCTTTTCAGGATCTTTGTTAGGCATATTTAGGGACAAGTATACTTTGCATTTTGGAAAAAGCAAAAGGAAATAATTCTATTCTACCGGTTACAAACTTCTCTAAGAGATAGCATACACCCTGAGGAGAAGAATTGGCAGGAGATTTGGTCCCAAGTATTGTAAGTTGACACATAAGAAACTTTTTCTTTTTTTAATATAAATGTATATATGTGTATACACACTCATATATACATAGCTGGGAATAAAGGGTGAAATTGATCTAACCCAACTTTAAACATCATCAGTGTAAATATCAGGATCTGAGATAATTATGCCATTATAGATGAGGGAAAGAAATAGGCCCAAGAACATCACCCCCTTCATCCTGACACAAGTAGCTACAATAAGATCAGAGCAATCACATTCTACAAAAACGCTTACTTCTTTTCACAGACCATAAAGGAAACTTAAACGATTAGTTCGACTGTCAGTAGTCACATAATATCTTCAACTTTTCCTCATGACACTTAAACATGACTGCAGGAAAGACAAGGCAATTTCCTGGCAGCCTCCCTCGGGGTTGCTCGGAGTACAGAATCTACCAAAGGCAAACTTACAGCAGGCCTCCAGGCACCCTGTGCATTTTACCCCCAACTGCCTCCCTACCAAAAACCAGAGCATATAGGCACAACTGTCATCTCCATTATTCTTCGCTACAAAGCTAAAAATAAAAAGACCACAGAATGTCCAAAGTGTGGTAGATCGACAGCTGCCCCAAGCCTCTTCAAGGCTAATTTGAAAGAGATTTGTCAGAAAATTGCTCGCATATGAGACTGCCCAAGAGCACATGCAGGTCAGAGCTTTTGATATTCAAGATCAGAAATTCTGTAGCACAGAAGTCGATTATACTTTGTATATTTTCTTTGTAGACTAGACTCCAGACCAAGCCCATTTCCTCTTAAAGGAGAAAACTCCTTCTGGATCAAACTACTGGAGTGACTTAGTGAAAAAAGGGCTTACTATTGGGTTTCTTAATGCTCTCCTGAGAAAGCTGGTTTCACCAAAACAAGCACGTTTCCTCCATCAGCACATGGACTGAAGATCCTAAATCACAGTTTCAATGTCTTACATTCATCAACTGATACAAAGACATTCTTCCTTTAGTAAACGATTCATTTAGAAATCATTCTTCTGCATGCCTGAAGCAACAACAGATATTTAGAAAAAATCTTATCTTTCCTTTCAAATAAAATAGTATCTACAGATATCTTAGACTAAAACTGAACCAAAAGAAATGTATTTAGCTAAAAAGTGTGAATACCTGCCTTACAAAGACATTGCAAGGACTGTCTTTTTGAATTATGYAATATGCTGAAATGCAAAATGTTAAAAATGTTTGTCACAAAAATTACTTGCAGAATATTATTTATACAAAGAAAGGTTAAATATACATATTTTGGAATATACAACCATAAGAGATAATTTACGTTAGCCAAAATGTATTATATTTGGGTGCTTTTTGCCACAGAAACAAAATTCTGAAACATAGAAGTGGGAGTCGCAGCCACATGTGCAAACCTTTTCTTACTGAAGGAAAGGAAAGAAGGAAAGGGAGGCTTGGAACATTTCCTTTGGTCCTCCCTACTTGCCATATGCCAGTTGTGAATTATGCTTCATAAGATAAATAACTAGTCAAGAGTAAAGAGATGAGCTGCTTCAGAGCACTTCCTCAGGCCTGATGGGCTGACTACCTGTCAGATACTGTTGAAAGCAGGATTATGCCTGGAAAGGTTGACATGTAACAGATTTATCTCTCTGAATCAAACACACTACGTTTAGTTAAACTCAGTGAACTTCAACTAATTAGGCCATCATTACAGTAAATTCGTACTGAATAATTTTCAAAAGACTAAATCCATAGAGCCTATACTACATATTCTTAACTGGAACTATTGATAGCAAAAAGCAAGCTGTTTACTACCACAGAGATTTTTTTCCTACAAATTTCAACTGAAAAGCAGCAAATACAACCTTTTACTCTTAATTATTTAAGAACAAGACCCTTCAAAAAAAGACAGATACTACAAAAAAAAAAAAAAAACTTCAAAAAAGATAGATACAAGAAAATGATTTTCTCCACTGRGTGGAAATCAAAGGCAACACAGTCTTGTACCATGTCTGAGTCCATCATTTTTTGTACTTTATATCAAGTACTGAGTTAAAAAATATATGTATGTATATACATATATATATAGGAAAAGGAAAGTAGAGAGCACCATAAAACTATTCAAAATTATAAGATAAATCTGGTGAAAAATATCAGCCAAAATCATAAATGCAGAAACACTTTTAGAAAGTTAAAAATTAAATAAAAAAAGTTAATCTTTCAGTTCAAAGCGATATGAAAATGTTATTGGTACAGAACAGATACACAAATGCAGRAAATGCTAAAGAAGAAAGTTGGTAACACTGGAAGAGTTGTTCTTAATAGTCTGCCTGGGACGTTTGGAGAAGTCCCCCTTTCATCGCTCCTGACACATGACACAGATACTYGCAGTAGAACAGGAAACACAATATAGCAGGAGGTGGAGCTGGTTTCTGGCTGAGCAGAGAAAGCTCCAAGATTGCCCTTGATGTAACAATGCGACAGAAGAAAACTTGTCCAATCTAAGATTTCCACTTCTACTCCTTATAAATTAATATTTGTTTCCTTCTAAAAGAGAAGAGAAAGGAAGAGAGAGAATATGTAGCCTCCAGTTCTTTCTGCCTTTCAGAAGAAAAATAAAACCTTTTCAAGCTAAGGAGGAACCCTATTTCCTCTAGTACCACCCACTGCAATGCTTATGTGAAGCATGGTAGGACCATAATGATCGCTCCAGTACTAAGTAGCATAATCTGTATGCACATAGGTGTCTTAGATGATGATGCATTTGCTTGAGAACACTCACTTGCCTTTCAAGTACCTGATTCTACTGTTCCCGTTTACTGTCGCCTCAGGATCAGACACCACTTCACCACTCACATCAATACAGCCGCCAAATCTGTGAGCTCATCCTTCTAACTAAATAGACCAGAGTGCTCTCAGTATTTCAACAGAACTTCTRCTGTTCAGATTCAGTCACTACTGGCACTTTTTATAATCAAATAATAACTGAATTCATGATTTCAACTGTTTCTAAACATTCCTACAAACTTAAAAGAATTATATATTTGTTAACTATAAACAGCACTACTTATTTCTGTATTAAATGCAACCTGTTAGYTGCTGGAGCTGCAGATTTTAAGATTTTTTTTTTTCTTTTTTTCCAATGGCTTCTATTGAAACTGCCTTTCAGTTACACCCAAAAGCCTGGTGTTTTAGAAAGAAATACAACTTGGTATTTTATAAATAGAATAATGGAACATAGAATACATTACTGAAGCAGAAGACATCCTTTTACCCAACATGCATCTGGATTCATAGCACTCCTTATAACATCAGTGAAGTTATATACAAGAATCTGATAATGTATTATGGCCTAATTTTACACCAGCTTTCTAAGAAAAGCTGTGCAGTTGTCTGCTTAGGAAGTCTGGGAGTTGCTTCTAATTTCTCTTTGTCATTTATTCTACTACATCCCTCTTCAATCCTTGAAAAATCATGTTTTAAGGAAAGCTCCCTATTTCGATTGAAATGAGCTGTCACATACAAATTCTAGTAATCCAAAACCCTACAGATGTTTTATGCTAGAAAACAAAAATTTTTTCAAAACAAATATAGTATTTTCCAGATGTACTCTACCTAGTATTCTTAAGATGTCCATTTATAAGTAATGTTTTAAAATCCCTCGTAGCCTAAAATTAAGGCTATATAAGCACCCTATTTAAAGACAACAGTGCACAAAATTCTTCAATACATTTACAAATTTTATACACTTCTACACAGGTATTTCTCAGAGTAACCTTGCCTTATTAACAATATTTTGCAGAAACGTGTCTCTCTGATTCCTATAGTTCTAGTGAAATTTTAAGTACCCTCCCACTGCATTTTCCTTTCTGAAATGTATTGACCTTTTGACTGGGCAGCATTAGAATAATTTCTCTAGCATGCATGCATTAAAAGAGGACACAATTGAAAGAAGATGGCTAGCGGGTAAGGAATTTGGACTAAAGCTTGTGTTTTACTCAGAGACTTTTTAAAGAAGTTTTTCCATACTACATGAGCATCTTTGAAACAAAACACATGAATATCAGATCTTACTTTAGTTTTTCTGTTCTTCAACACAAACGGACAGTGAAGAAACTGCAGGGCATGGGAGACATGCTGTGGGAACATGGAATATTCCAAGACATAACAAATATGACAAATTCCAGACATCTTTTGATGCTGCAGCTATCTTTATGGGGTTTGCTAATGACTATTCCTGACTAAAGGGGTCAGATGACACCTAAAGGTGCTGAAGGCACTAGACAAAGTAAAAAATTCAAATAGTTATTCCCTATAACTCTGCTAGTTGCAGAGACTTTTGACCATTTAAAGCTTTGCTTTCATGAAAATATCAACAGATCTTTCCAATTCAGGGATGTTAGTCACTGAAAATGATATCAAAGTCATCACTCCTGACATCTGGAGAGCAGGATGCACTCAAAAAAAGAAAAAAAGAAAAATCAGGCACCGGACTAAAACCAAGAGAAGAATTGCTGGAAAGAGGGCATAAATGTAGTGCTCTAAGAGATTTCCAACGGAACATGAGCAACTGCTTAGTAAGAAGCATTACATGTTTTCTGCTTTGTTAGTTGTCCCCCCCTCCAAATACAATAATTTGTTCAATCTAAATTTTACTTTTATTTATGAGAACCTATTGTTATTCATCCTGAAAGAAAACAATACTCCAGGTACTTAAGACAAGGCAAGTCCTGAAACAATCACAGGAAATTACAAAGCACTATTTGCTAAAACTAGAGGAGAAAAAACCCTACAAAGGGTGGCATCTAATGACCTGTATCTAAAAATCTACCAAGGGTAATTCAAAAACAATCCCGAAATTATGCAGGGCCTCAGTGCAAAAGTATAGCCTACACAGACAATTTCAGAAAGCTCTCTGAACATTACCTGCTCCTGCGATATGCCAGCAAAGCAAAAAATAACACGTATGATATTTGGGAAGACAAAGAAAAAAAACAGCACAATATGGTGCATTGAAGCTGTTCAGGATGATTTTACCAACAAATTTGTACACACGTGCATTCTCTCTCTCTTTCACACACAGACACACACACCCTTACTTTGACCCCATACAGCAAAAGATAATTGTTTCAGTGGATATTTAAACACACAGGTACCCTCGGCAAATGTGCAGCCTTAATCCCAGATGACAAGGTCAGCTACACGTTCTCGTCAGCGCCCATGTACAGGCTCACCCGTACGTGCAGCTGGGCAGGGCACGGCATCCTCCCAAGCACGGCACAGCTCCCTTTTGCTTTATTTCCTTCCCAAAGGCACTTCAATACCTGAGTATTGACACTCAATCTAGTACAAATTGTTTTTATTTTTTCCGTCCTCATGACAGAACTTTATCTTCCATTCTACTTTAAGTGCTCAGAAATACAGAAATTTTTGCAGACCTTTGTCTGTTTGAGTATCTCTGTACAATGAAGAACAATTTCTCCCCAGGTTTTATGTTCCATTACATTGCTTTGTCTTTGATGTTCCATCCTTTCAACTACCTTTCCTAACAGTTAGAGCATTAACAGCAATACAGTTCCAGCAAACTGATAAAACTGCCTTTTAAAAGCTTATACATTCCCCTAAATTCTCTCTTCACTGCTACAAAACTTTCAAGTTATTTAACAACATATTTTAAAACATTTTCTTACATAGTTTAAGCACAACACAGAAATAGATTTAAACTCATTTAAGAGATATGCTGTTACTGCTTTAAAAGAAAATCATAACTGCCTTTGGCGAAGAGATATCATCTTTTTGTGATATGGATATTACTTAGTAACAGGATCTATTGTATTACAGCAGTGAATATTCAAAAGACTCAATAAACATAATTCTAGTTTCTTTCAAAGCGGTTGTCCATTAGCAGAAGAAATGAAACTTTTAGTCAATCTCCCTTTACATTTTTCACTCTAGTAAACAGGATCTAAAAATAAAATATGTTTTTATCTAATTTGCCTTGCAGTGAAATATGTTTACCACTTAGAGAAATTATGAAGCATTTTTCCAATATTTAACAAATCAAAAGTGATAAAACATTTTTGAGGGGTAAATCATCAGATATTGCTTAATTTATTGATAAGGAAGCTATCAAAATAATTCATTYCCAAGTAATTGATTCAACACCTTGCTAGATTTTAATCATGGATAAATAGATTAATGAGTGAATTTAGCTGTGTTCTCAAACCAACTAAATTCAAACTCTAACTAAACCCTATCAAAAGTAATGAAAACCTTTTGAGTCCCTCATTCAATTCTACTTTATCTGCAGTTCCTGCAGAATTTAAAACTACGTAATTTGACAATATAACTTTTATGATTACAGAAGGAAAATGTTGCAATCCCTGAAGTTGGATTATTTCTCCCTCCTTTTTTTACTGCAGAACAAAAATACACTCTCTTGTCTGCTCAGTCTGACTGGCAGCTCCTGTAGACTGCCCTAATGAACCTTTCAGCCCAAGAGCCTTCACACACCCCCTGATAAGCGGTGAACCGAAGTTTCACCTCAGGCATTGTCTCATAAGCCCCCAATAACATGACTGAAGTTCCAAGGTCTCCAGAAAAACCACTGTAAACACTTGAAGACCAGTTCCTGCGGGAATGCTGTCTGTCGAACTGATTATTTTTTATTATGTTATTTTAGAAATCAGTTCACTTAAAAATGCAAAAAACTTAGCACAATAAGCAGACATTTCTCCTATTTCAGTGATGCATCTGTCTTGCTTTGTACTTTAACTTTGTTGGAAAAAATGCAGAAAGGCTGACATTCCACTCTAGTAATATATTCATGAAGTTACAGGCACATAGACACTGTTGTACAATTTTATATACTTATAATTATTTAAATAGAATCCTCTTCAATGACAGAAGAAATATCTAATGCATTAATAGAAAATGTAAGAATAAAATATACACAAATCACACAGAAAATGAGAAGCACAGTAAGTGGAATACAGATCTAAAGTTGTGCTTTAAAAATTTTTGATTGACAAGGTCTTGACGTGCTCCTTCAAATTTAACTTTCCTGCAGCACAACAGTGTAATCTGACAAAGTGCATTGCCATGCAAATGCAGACCTGTAGTCTTTGAAGCCCAATACATTATGAATGAATGACCAAAGAGCTCCAGGCAAAATGCAAAAATCATCGTCATAGAAAACTAGGCAATAACTTGCCAATAGACGAAATATCTTCCCAAACTGATCTGATCCCAAATTCCTAAAAGCATAAAAGTAATTAAATTCTGGCCTAGCCTATATTAGAAAATCTACACTAGAAAAAACATGGTAAAATTTTCCAAATGTCATAAGCTATCAAGATCAAAGTGGGGTTTTGGGCAGTGTACCTCTAATTAACAAAACAATAGTAGCAGAAGTTTCTAGCATAGGAAAAACAAAACAGACTAGATAAATCTTATCTATAACTCTAAGACCAGTTTGCTTCCCAGCTAAACTGCTCCATTTTTTCACAGGGTATTCTTCAGTTCTGTGATATTTTTTGCTGTGTATCACTGACTTCCATTTTTTGATCTCATACTTGTAATACTACTACTCCAGTTCAGTAGCTTTGTCATTCATTACAGTACTCTAAAAGTATCTTAAAAATTGCTCTTGTGCATGAAAATATAGAAGGAACATTGAAGCTTGACCAGGATCATGCGATTTAGAGCATATTTCCATAAGAAATTCTTAATGTTTGACTAGAAATCTTTTATAAAATTTAAGCTAAGTGAGAATTACACAAGTCAATAAACAGAGCAGGAACACTGACAGACAAGTATTTACAAGAGATTGAGTAATTCATATGTACTCAGCTCTCCGGAAAACTGACCTACTGAATGATATATAGAACAAAAAAAAAAATCCAAACAAAAAATCCTAAAAAGTGACAGTTTCTTCCCTATTGGTGAGACTTCTGAGAAGAAAAACAGTAATACCCTCAAATTAGTCTCAGCTGACCCATCTTTAAAAGGCATTCAACTAACTGATGAAGGTAGCCACTACACAGATGTCACCAAAACAGCGAGAGAATAAATCTCAAAAGGTATAAAAGAAACAACCAAAACACAAAATAAAACAAGATTTCCCTTCTTCTGCAGGAAACAAAATCCTTAAGCTATAAGGAGACAGGAACACGATCTGCTCTAGAGGGAAAAGGACGCAACATGCAGCCCTTGCCCGGGGTCTGCGACGAGCACAGTACACAGCAGGTCCCATGAGTGCTGCYGTCCCACACAACAGCGCCTGTCCTGGTGTTACTGTCACAGGCCCCTGCATTCGCCCCTCAGGGAGGACTGTCTAGATTAAGCAAATAGCCAGAATGAAGCCATCAAATGAACAATAAATAATTCCACCTGCTTTTATAAATCTACCCGCAGTAACTCTTTAGAAGATTTCTTAAAAGCTCCCCCCCACTTAAACAGCATATTGACAGAAATCAATGCTTTGCTTAAGAATATTATATTGCATACAACCCTTTTCTAAATTCAAAGTGATGCTGTACCTTCTCCAACACATGTCGATAGTTTGAATGTTTCCCTAGAGAGCTGAAAACTGCACAGTTCTGTCTTGTTGGAATATCTCAAATTTTCTTTCCAGGTTTTTCAGTATGCACAAATGCACTGAACTAGGAACACTGCAGAGAGATATTTCTAGTTACACTGTATTCACAGTGCACCATTCCACTGCAAGCCCAAAAAAAATTTACATGCAAATATCCTTTCAGGGTTCTTAAAAGCTCAATAAAATAGGACACTATATAATGCTTTTTAACTTATTTTCTTGATATATATGAGAGACCTTTCTACTCCTTTGACTATGATAAAGAAAATGAACGAAAAAGCAGTTGGGTCTTTGCAGGCAGATAGGAACTGTCCTTTACTACCCTGCAGGTCACCGAGAAGCCAATGTAGTTGCATTAGTGTAGTGGTTCAGTGCCTCCAAACGTCTTCACTGGGCTGGATCAGCCTTGGCCACAGCTAAAGAGAATTCAGAAAACTGACTGGTAGCTGGCTGACTTGACGTTCGGACAAGTGAGCTTGCTTCTACCTACACAAAACTCCGGACTCACCATGTACAGTTTGCTGTATGAAGAACAGACCCTCCATAGAATCAAATTGTTCTAGCACAGATGCTACACCATGGTCTCTTGATCAACTACTACCTTGAGAAAAATCACAAAATTCTAGATTTTCAAGCAGGTATCTTTATTTTAATGGCAATTTTCATGTGCAAAACTCATGGCTGTCATGGAAATTGGAATTCTGAAGTCAAAGGTCTTACTGGCCACCACAAAATCCCCTTGCTTGTCCCCCTGGGGCTTTGTGCAGCCCCAAAATGAAACTCAATCATTAAATCTCTTACAAGCTTTTTTTTTTTTTTTTTTTAAAGGGCAAGTTGGGAGTATTCCCCATTACAGATTTTCAGATAAAGAGAGATATAATAAAAAAYGGTAATACCATTACTACCCTCTTTTATTTCATCACTTATTTGTAATTGAAAAATGAAAAACTATAAATGCATGAATAAGTGACCTGAGACAAAGATGGTATATTCAAGACACCTTGACAAAATTTCTAAGAATTAGAAACTTAAATGAAACAGTAATTGGAGAATAAAGTATTAATCAAAAACAAAGTTGTTGGTGTACAGTATCAAGTTCATATGTAGCATCCTCCCACTCCTTTTTCTTGGCATGCCATTTTTAGAAAGTTTACGTAGCCTCTCCCTTTCTCCAACAGGGACTGCTTTAAGCAGCTATGCCCTCTACATGCCCCTCTGCTGCTGGACACACCCTGGCCCAGATCCTTCATTTATTTAACCTGTCATAGATTATTGAACTAAAAAGACTGATAAGGTGAAAAGAGTTATGGCAATACGCAGCAGTTGAGATTCTGGCTTTTCGCACAACGACGTAACTGCCTAACTACTAACCTGTGCCCAGTGCTGAGACGTGGTATCAGCATTCTGTGGCTAACCACTGCTACTTTGGGTACGCTGACCAGAGAATCTCATTTTCTTTTGATCATGCAACAAGGAAATTACAATTTCCATGCTTTGTCACGCTATGTCATTACCAGTAGGGTGAATATTTACTTTGCAGAGAATAAACTAGTTAAGCTGTTTCAGGCAAGAAGACATTACAGAAAAAGATGTAAAATTGTCAAACTTCTGAAATTCAGGACAACTGCCATTAAGAAACTTGGGACAATCCCTCTGTGATGAGGTTAGAGCACTATCTGAATTCCAAACTACATATTTARAACAGGATGGAATAGAAAAACATCCCTATCTGCCAAAGAAACCCATCCTGACCTAAAYGTATGTCTGGCAAATTAATCAGCTACCAAGTCACACATTGCAAAAAGGCTTTCATGTCCTTCCTTTCCTTTACATTCATTATGCATATATATTAAAATATTAAAGCCAATGTGCACTACCTCAATAAACAGTACTGCAGTTGATAACTGCTCAAACAGTGTTTCACAATAACTGCATGATGACAAAAAAGTGTCACCACTGCCAATAAAAATCAAATGTCCAAATGTAAATTAAATCAGTCCTGCATATCATTCATTAGCACTCACATAGTATGTACACGTGTGCATGCACACCCCTTCTGGGTGTGTAAAAGTAGTTTCTTTAACTTCAGCTGCCACATGCAGATGGGGCCAAACTTTAGCTACCCATCTGCAGAAATGTAGGCCTTAACATGTAGTAAGACGCTCCTCATTAAAACAGAAGTTTTTGGATTCAGTGTGAATTCAGAAATTTAGCCGTGTGGGTGACTTTCAACTTGCACGAGATTCTGTCACACTAACTTGGCAGCTGCCTGCTGGATTACCTCTTTTGAGAGGCTGGTTACTGCACACACTTCTGCTTCTCAGAAAAGCTTTGTTTTCAGTTCTAAAAGTCTACTTCACAAGACAGGACATTCAAAAAGGCTTTTGGAATTCAAAACACGGCTTTTTTAGAGCCTCAGAAACAGCTGTGACAGGTCAGTTCCCAGAAAAAGAAACTCGATAATAAAAGCTGAGCCCTATGGCTGCCTCAGGTATCTGCAGAGTCTGACGATGAACTCTAAAAGACAAAACAACTTTAAAGAAAGGAGTATAACAGTCAGTCCCAGTGTCTGAAGCAACTGCACAGGACTGCGTACTTGTCACATAAGCTCAGACGCTAAATGTGCAAGTTACAGATGTCGTGGGGCTGCAGTATAATTCTCAGTACTTCCACGTGATTCTCGTCATCATTAGGGCAATGTGTCTGACTTCACAAAGAAGCAGACACCACACTACCCCTTAAGTCTCAAAAATTTAGAACTTTATATTTTTGATCTTAGGAAAATTAGATGAATAAAATAACTGTTAATCTTTTTTTAAATTAAAAAGCTTAAAAATATTACACTGAAGGTATCAGAACATTTTATATAATGCTTCTGCAGAACAATTTCCAGAGAATTTTTAATACTGTAATGAAATGTGTTTTTAAACATCTACACTAAGAAAAGGAAGAGACGCATTATTCTCCTTAGCCTTGTGCAAATTATTAATGTTTTGGGTGAATTATGCAAACTCAGATGTAATTAGTAACAATTATATAGCACCATCTTTCTGAAGGACACTTTTCAGAAAGAGTATCACTTTTCATGGCATATTTTCATTCATTCAGATTAAAATCTTATCATGAAAAAAGAATAAAAATGGCAATTAATAATTCAGAATTACACAAAGCAGCAGCAATAGAGTTCACAATAGCACATTTCTGTGTCTTATTTAGCAAACATTTGTAAGTACTTTACCAAAATTACTATATATATATATATTTGGAGAAATTTCCCACACAGCTTTTTTATATTATAGCCCCATGCATAGAAATACACATGCACAAGCTCTATGCCGACATGTGAACAATCGCATGTGTATCGGGATCACAGAACCAATGCGAAAGACAAACAATCCTCAACACTTTCTCCATAGATGGGTCATCTACACAGGTGAAAACAATTATTCAGATGGATACAGTTCTTGAATTTTTGTTTTTATGCCCATATACTTAAGGTTGTGAAGTGTTTTCACAACTTATTCATTCCCTTCATCCCAAAGAATGCTGTCCATCTAAAAAACTAGAAAATCGAGTCCAAGAAGCCTGGAGGTTATATCCAGCTTTAGTTCCTTCTTTCCTCCCTTGTTCATCACCTCTCCTTCACCCTATTGTAAGCAGAACTCTTCCCAAATGCAAAACAAAACCCCTACATACTACAGCTGTTGCTTACATGCTAACCCACTAGAATATGTTATCCAGTATTACTTTAATTACAAAAATCATAAGCCAAAATGCATATATAGTAGAAACAGATTACACAACAAATATCTGTTTTTAAATAGTTTTGGGACTGTTTATGGAGCTCTCTAGACCCAACTAATTTGCTAAGACTAGATTTGAATGGTACTAAAAATAGATTTTCTTTATACAACTCATATTTGTATTTAGCGATAAAAGCAAACTTAAATCTCACAATAATGCCTTGATGGCATAAATGGCAAATTTATTATTGGTGATCCTTATTTAGCTCTTGCTATTACATTTGTGATAATTCTGAAGCATTTAGATGATATGTGTAAGTCTCATTAGTCCATAGTTCTCTGTAAGCACAAATCCTCCATTAAATAATTAAGGTAGCAAAACATGCTTTTAAATATTGAATGTCTCAAGGTAAAACAACAAAAATTAAGAGATGCCAGCTGAATATGGCAATAGAAAGAGTAGTTCTTTAGCATGAGATGTTTAAAAAGATGATGAAATGCATTTAAAGTACATATTGACCTATTTCTTTTTAAACTTGAGACTAGCATTTTGATAGTCTGTAACAGATATTTTTAGCTTCATAACAGATGATGATAAATATGATGACATCCTGTTCCACTGAAAGGCAGCAGTAAGATGACTCAAAAATCATGTTAGTTAAGCACAACTTCTTATTTCTAAAAAGTAACTAGTGCATCTGGGGATTTTTACACTGATAAATATTCTCATCAGCTCACACCCAGATGTAAGCATATCCAAAATCAGTTTATAAAACTGCCATATACAAAATAATTCACAACACTTTCAGTTAAGAAGATATTCTTTGACTGTCTGAAGATTTTTATTTTAGTATGTTTTAGGTAAATAAGGACCATGCGTCTGGAAACCTAACTAACTGTCAAAATTTTATTTGGAATAATCAATGCAAAGGTAAATACAGAAGTTAGATTTCAATTCAAAACAGAGCTATATCTTCAAGCACAAGACTCAAAATTCCTAAAAATATAATTTGGGTTTTTTGAGGGTTAGTAGTCGGATGAACTGTTATGAAATATACACTCCTTTTTTAAGTATGCATTGTTTAATTAAAGGAAGTGTCTGAAAGTAAACTGAAAATTATCAAAAGTCATTAAAAGACAGTAATATTCTATTGCCTCCTTTTTTCTTTTTTAATCTTACTGAAGTTAAACAAGCGGTGGCAGCATTTCAGACAGCTTGCATAAAAGAGTCAAATTAATGTTGAACAAGGCAGGTTTGTTCGTTCTCTCTCTCTCTCTCTCTCTCTCTCTCACGGTATACCACTAAAATGGAAATAGCAATGACTATGTAGTAATTCTCAATTAAATCAAGTTCACAAAACAGTTACTAAATTTTGCCTGGTATGCATCTCACTGTTGTGCTGCTTGCTGGTTTGATTTTGATGCATAGTATTAAAAATAATCCAAAACATGCATATTAGCAAACACAGTAAATACTCTGACTATATTGCCTCTTGAAATTTAAAGCAGAAAGAACATGCATTCATATGCCTTAAAGCTATGATTTCCTGGTAGTGAAAGAGTGGCAGATGCTACCATTGCAGTTGCAATATACTGGATATGTAGGAAAGGGCACTAGTAAAAGTTTCTGAAAAAATTAAGTTTAATTCCATGGCAAAAGATTTAGCAGCTTAGCAGAAAGGAAAAACCCTAATAGAACAGTTAGCTTTGTACAGAAATTTACTTAAACTAATATTAGAGCAAAAATATTCCTGAATCAGTCTTTTTTAATAATCTCATACCCCAAGGCTAGAAAGAAAGGTCAGGGATAATTGGAGCAATAGTGCTGCTGGACACACACTTTAAACCGGTACCTGTGATGAATGCCACCTAATACCCTTCTTTGTTAAACTCCTATCCCAGTATTAGCAAACTTGCAGAAAAGCAAGTACATTTTTCAAATGGGAAGTAACATTTCTAGAAACCTATTTCTAATTATTAATATACAGCCTCTACAGGCAAAGCAATCCACTGAAAGTAGAAGGTCCGTAGTTAAAATCCAGTATCTAGAAACAATAAAGATACAATAATAAGGCCTAGGAGAGACAGAAATCGCACTGAAATGTATTTCAAATTGAAAAATCTACAGGTCAAGGTACACATAAAATTACAATGAAAGGAAAAACTGCAGGAGGGGGATAGGGATTCTTTATTATTATTTCTATGACCTGATGACAAAAAGATTCTAATGGAAAAAAAAAATCTATAATTATAATGCAATCCATTAAAATGTAGCTTTTCATTTGCAAGTTCTGCAAACAAGGAAAAGCAAGGAAGCTACACATGTAAAATGAGTTTTGCTTTTCCTAGCCTGCCTGTACACATCCCTCAAACTCTTTTGCGCAGTTGGAAAGCCGTGATGTTGGGCAGTTCCCCATGCCTATGGTTATCATCCTACACGAACAAAGCACAATTCCCTTGCTAGCTGCAGCTCTTACCCATTCGGTCTCTTACTCTTTAAAGATTAAACACACGATCGAGTGAGCACAAATATATGCTATCAAGTATGCCAGCGACCTCTGTAAAAAAAGACTAATTGAATAGACAGGGATTTTTGGCCRAATGACACTCTTCCTGGGGTAGTTGTAGCCTATAGCCACCCAAATGAAAGGATCCCTCCTACGGCCAACCTGCTCCCTCCTGCTAGCAACGGACACATGCCGTTGCAGAAGTTTCTCCTTTAGTAGTTGTGTTTTTTTCCTTTCAGCCAAACCGATCAAGAATGTCACTAGTGGTGATGTTACAGTTTGTTCCTTTGAGTTGAGTTTACTCGGTGAAACCACAGGAAGCAAATATAACACAGGGCAATTTTTTACGGTCTGCTGCTTGTAACCATTCTCTCCCTCTTCAGTTGTTTTCATTTGCAGCGAGTAGGTGCACACAGAATAAGAATGCTTGCAACATGAGACTGAGATCTAGAACACACCCATGGAAAATGTAAGCATGTGAACTTACTGCATTGCTTAAAAAACTGCAAGGAGTAAATAAACAAAACTTATTTTTTCTTCTTGCTAGATTTTCACTTAGAAAAAAAATAAAAACAAAACACAAACCACTGATACTGTGAGAAAGCTAGAACTGATACAGAAATGAAATCTGTGTCCAAATAGCTGGAAAACAACAATTTTTCTTTTCAGCCCATGATGGCTACCAAGACAGCTTCAAGCTCAAAACTTGCTGTACAAGTCTAAGTTCCAAAATAACAGCACTTTTTCCTGTATGTTAAAAATACATGCCAATTTCTGAAACAGTGCAGCAGGCTATGAATAATGTACGAGAAACTCCTATGTAGTGTACCAAGTATAGACAGTGCTATACCACTTGCTGTATGGTTGCCAATCTCAACCGAACAACCCAGCAAGCCCAGAAATCCCCAAACCTCTTCTTTCCATATCTTTTATGTACTTTGTCTTCCTTCCATTGAAACCGAAGAGGCATGCAGTTAAATGCTTAGCAGATCCTCACCACATGAAACTCCTGAGAACACTCAAAGCTTATTTATAGTACTGAAAACTCATTTTCCCTGCAACTTTTTAAAGAGAGATATGAAAATTTGTAAACATCATACCTGTTTTTCTAATACTATAGTTCACTGCTTATAGATGTCATGGTCATATTTTAAAGTGTCTTCTGCCTTTGTAGACAAGTTCTCCTCACTCCTGTTGCAGGGGAGTCACTGCCTACAAACTGGGGTTTCAGTCATCTCACTGGCTCTTGGAGCTGCAGCAAATTTTGCGCAGTCCCCTCTGATCCCTGGGAAGTTTTGTTTGTTTTTTTTTGTCACTGCTGGGTGAAAAATMCCACCTCAAGCTGCAGGTGTTTGGTGCGCTGTTGCAACTCCTTTGCCATCCTCCTCCTCTTCTGCCCCTCTACTCTGCATTCCAGAGCCCTCTCTCCTCCTGGGCATGAACATCACTCCTCCCATAAGAGGGTCCTGCAGAACTTGGTCATTCTCTGCTTAAAGACCCATAACACAGAGACACCATCTCTCAAATTGATATTTCTCAAGATATGGATCAAAACACATTTTGATCAAGGAGTTAAACCAGTACCTCTTGGCTCAATTTTGCTTCGAGTTTTGTGATTTAAGTTACTTGGGTTCATTTCCACACACACCAATAACGAATCATTAACCTTTTTAGCAGCAGGTCAAATAGATTCATTTAAAAAACATAATATTTAAACACGGAAAGGATCATGCAATCAGTTCAGGACTTCTGTTTGAAGAGTGTTTAGCTCCTTTTTTCTTGTTCGCCTGATGGAGTCCAGAACTACATTCCCAAATCTAGAAAGAAGTTGAGATGCTACACCATATCAACACTAGAAGTGTTACTACTGGGATCCTTCCCTAATAGCACAGGGGTCCACAAATATAAAAAGAGCCAGAAATATGGTACCTAAATAGGATTCTGAAGGAAACATGCAAGTTGATAGGACCCTGCAAATTACTAACCTGACATTAACCCCCAAGAGTTCTCCTGTCTAGTGGGGAACAGGAGTTAGAGTGGGCCAGCCTATTTCTACCACGTCCCACAAAGCAATGTAGGAGTTAAATTAAAGCTCCCAATAGGCAAGGCATTGGAAAGAGTCTGCACTGACTGGGCATTAATACTGAAAGGAAAAAAACATTCTCAGATCAACTGTAAAAAAGGACAGGGTTCCTAAGGGCTATTTGTAGCAATGGTCCCACAATGAAAAACTGATGGCAACATTCTGCAGGATGAATGAAGAAAATGCAAACTGGGAGAATAAACAAACATAATCAGATGATACATAATAAAACTTATGGACAGAAAATTATTAGAGCACAATAAAAATAGCTACCAAAGATTTTCGTGCTAGTTTTAAAGTCTTCTTATCTGAAAGGACAGCTTTTTCATCCACAATTTATGATTAATGCAATTAATTTATGTAGGACTAGTAATGAATATCACCAAAAATTCAGCCTTCTGCAGCCTCTTATTCCTTAGAAAAAGCATCCAGGCAGAAACAGAACACTTGATTTATATTGAAAGAGCCTTCTCATTTTCAAGTGTACAAAATTTCTGCTCTGTTGTATTACATCTGAACAATGCTACACTTAAATGTAGAGTGAAAGTATTTTTATGTACATCTATGAGATATGTGAAAGAGTTTAAAGGAAGTGAAAGCTGTTGTGTACAAGTGATTTGGATTTCAAAGAAAATGGCAGAATTCATGTGGAAAAAATTCAGAAGAGTGAGATAAAAGGTATTAGGCTTTCAATGTGCTCCACTAAAAATGAACATGGAAATACATGAACATGGAACTGATTGACAAAACTTCTATTGCTGAGGTCCATGGTCTTAGGTCTATGATCTTTTCTTGATTTTTTTTTCCTTTGATTCACTGCATAACTTCTACTTGCAAAATGATGATGATTGAGGTTTAATGGAAATTCAAGAAAAAAGAAGGTTAAATTTTCTAGAAGTTAAATTCAGTGATCATTAAAAAAGTGTACTAACCAAATATCCTTAGAAAAACATCCTATCAAAATACAAAGAATAGTACTGACTGTTCTAAAGCTTGCACTTTCAGGCTGCCCTACGATAAAATAATGAGATCCAATTTGGGGTATGATAGTAAAGAGAAATGAAGAACTGAACTAAGATGATCTTATGGTATCTCATTTACTATGGAAAGGAATAAAAAACTTCTTTGATAGGGCTACTTATATAGCAAGTACTGTTGGGAGTTTTTACAGCTCTGATACACTGTGTCAACTTTATATAAGGACCACATTAAAATTTAGTGTTATAGATGTAGCATAAACAAAGCATCTGGTACAAGGGATATATTTTGTCCCATTTTTAGTTATAAACTATAAAAACTTGAACAAATGGGGCAATATTAGTTCTTTCAGTTCTGAGCTGAGAGCAGAAAGAAGCTCTGAAGAATGATATCGGAAGTGTAGCACAATTCATTTCCTAGTAGGAATGAACCATGTAATGTATTTCACATTTTTTCAAGCAAAATCAGGCATACGCCAAATTAGAAGTAATTTAGTTAAAGTTATATGCTATCTTTGCTAACTAGATGAAAGAGGATGGTAGATTTTGCTTTTATTAAAAAAAAAAAAAGAGTCAACCCCAGCTTATTGGATATGAGGTAGATATACTTGGCTATTTCATAAAATAACAAGATACCATTTTTTTCAAACCTTCAGCAGCATATATTTGACATATTAGCATTTGATTTTATGCCAAATAACTATAACTTTCAACAGTTTTATTTTTTAAGATTTTTTTTTTGGCTGTAAGATATGTTTTAAACGAAAAAATTTGAAAATACAGTATACTATCATAAACTTTAATAAAAGATAAGTGCACAGTAAACACAATTTACGAATTGTGCGCAACTGACATATTGTAAGGGAAGGAGGAAGTGAAGGCTGAAACTGCAGTTGCTGAGCCCTTTCTCAAATTTTCTCATCAAAATCAAACCTGCAGGAAGCAGTAATTGTTCAGACTACATCCGTACAATACTATTGCCTCAAGAAAATGCAGCTACTTCATTGTAATTTGGCTTTTATGACTACACACAGTATAGTTTCTAACCAAACCAGAACATGCCCACAACCAGTGCTTGAAAACGACTATCAGCTATATGCTTAAATTCTTATTGGTGTTAAGAAGCTAATGTTTTTCACAGCGTCATCTATGTCAAACTAATTATACCTACAATTTTAAAGATTAGGATGAATATACATGCACTCAAACTGCAGTGACTTTTTAAAATGCCATTTAAAACACAACAAGAACTCCTGGTATAATATTTTTGGAGTTTATAGTTAACTGAAGATACTGCTATCAGGTAAAAAATTTGTGATCACAAAGAAACAGCCCGCTGAGATTTCACAGTAGCTCAATGACCAACTTTCAGTGAAAATTGTTGCAAGTCTTTGCAAAAAAGCTTTTGCCTTCACACTTCCAATACTTGCATTCCTACTCAATTCAAAACTAAGTTTTTGGGGGGGTGTGTTCTCCTTACCCTGGCTTCTTGGTGTCCGTTTCCTGCGATCCCTGAATGCTGCTCCCGACTGCAAGGCCTCAAGCAGATTATCCATCACTCCTGTCTCATCACCCTCTGAAAACAGGAGAAAAATAAAATTAATTTCAGTGCAATTGAAGTCAGACTATGGAAGAGGGGGGAAAAAAAAAAAAAGTTGTGCCAGATTTACATAACACTTCCAAATAAGAGCCATATATGTTTTAATATAATGGATGCTGTCAGTTCTTCAGTTATCACTGTCTGTTCTGTGTATGATGCTCTGTTAAGCAAAATTGATGCCAATCCTACTGTTCTTTCAACTTAAGAGATGTTATCTTGTGCATTATTGATGACAACTTCAGTATGCAGGTGGACAGCGGCTGATGAATGACTGCTGTTTCACTGTTAAAATTCCTATGTCTTTCCTGAAGTAGAAGCAGGTCTTTTTATTTTTTTATTTTTATTTTTTAATTTAATCAATACACGTGGAAAATCTGATGAAGCTGAATGGCACAAAGTTAAATTTTGTAGCACTGCAAATATTTTAAACATTGCCTCTTACTTTTATGATGCCTTAAATCCTTAAAACATTTCTTTTCTTTGAATCTTACTTTTTATCTATTCCATATGCCAAGTTACATATGATATGTACTACATGGCTACGTGTATACCAATATACCATGGATTTTCTTCAGTTAAGGTAAGGAAAGAAAGAAGGGAAAAAATCCTTCAGTGGAAGTCAATGACATAACATTTCTTAAAAGCTGAATGATATTTCTGCTAAAACCTTCTCTTTTTTTTTTTCATATGCAAGCTAACCTGTAGCCCTTAAACTGCTGGACTTTACAGAGTATTATGCAAAGCTGAGTAGAAAGACTATTTTTTCTGTATTTAAGTCTTTAACTTTCTTTGTGTTTCAGGCTGTTCTGTTAATAACAGCTGATAGCAGCATGCACCAATACAAGAAATAGAGGCCAAAGTACTGCCATACATTACAAAACTATTGGTGAACGACTCTTGTTATGCTCACATATCTATATAAAAACACAAAGTTAAATATAGACCAGACTCAACAGGTGGGAGGTGGACATTTTATTCACATCTCTGGGACTTCAAGTTAATATAAATTTCCCCAGAGTGGGATGATAATTACTTTATGCAAAAGACTTGCATTTTGGTAAAGCACTTCTACCTGACTCATACAAGAAGTGTAGGAGGCTTACAGTACATTCAAGAGATCCAACTCTCAAATATTCAAGTTAAAAAGCAGTTTGACGTAATGGAGAATTTATATTTATGTATTTATATTTATTGGGCCACATCCAATTGTAAAACAGTGCCTGATTCGGATTTCTACATGATGATCACCAGTAGAACTACCTTGTAAATTTAAGTTATATATAATGGTTTAAACTACACTGATGTATAATAAGCAACATATAATAGAGTTATCTTCAGGGTAACATAAAAGAGAGCAGAGCAAAAGCAGCAAGCAGCAGAAGACGCTGAAGTACTAGTTATAATTAGATTCCATCTAAAACCCTTAAAAAAAAGCTTTAAGCTCATGCAAAATAAATAAGTAAAATTAGGCTCTCTAGTTTCACACTCAAATATACAAAGCCAGAATCTGGTCTAAAGCATACCCATAATTATTTTGCCATGTTCCTTATTGTACATATGGTTATTCATTGATTTATTTTTGGTTTTGCATTAAATCTGTTTTCTAAATCAAAGATCTGTGCATACACCATGATCAAACCAACACACTCCAAGTTGGTCTGAAATTTAATGAGTAGTAAGTATGACTGTAATACATATAAAGGTAGTTAACATGTTGGAATATTTTATGCTTAGAAAAATTACATCTTTCAACATTAATTACAGTTGGCAGAGTTTATTTAAAAAGACAAAATTCCTTAAATAGTTCATTAATGTTTATGCAGCTTTCCATTTCTTTTCTGCTGAGTGTGCTATTCTACCTACTAATTGCTAAAAAACATCATATTTTTGGAATTCCAAAAGATACAATATAGAAAGAGACATGAATTAAGGAAACTATGGAGCATAGTACACAGATTTTTAACTCTTCAAAGTAAAACTTACAATACAGCTGATCTCAACATTGCATCTTAATCAAAGCCATCAGGTGATTAAATGGGAACTGGACAGAGAATTGCATTTTTAGTCAGCCTTCATTAAAATTCTTAAAAAATATTCAATAGAAACTTTAGCCCTTCCCAACAGTTCGTGTTGAGGTATTTAAGATATTTACAGTTATCTTCTTGATTTGCTGTTTTGGTTTTTATACTTTCTACAGCAACATTTAGACACAAATCAGAAACAAAGCCAGAACAAGTTTCTAAACTGAGAAACTTATTTCCAACAGAAATGGTCAGTGGAAATACAACATAAACTCATATTTCTCTTTTAGATATCTGCCACTGCACACAAGAATAGGTGTTTGACCTGGCACAAATCATTTCCCCTCCCCATTCTTTCTTTCCCAAGTTGGTCCCAAGCATTACATGGAGACAGCAAGAATACCCATGTATGCAAAAAACACTTTGCAAGGGCTTTTCCATTTTATGACTAGCTCTCTAAAGCCTTTGGTTAGGCCTAGCAAGGAGCCAGATTCACTATAGGTATTAAATGCAACTGGAAAGGCAAAAATTTTTCATAATCATTAACTGGTGTGATGTCTACAGGTCTGCCTTGTTTTCATTTGTATTTCACACTAATATTCTACTGCGGATTTGTTTTAGCCTATGCAGTCAATTTTGAAAATAGGCACATTTTTAGGAGGTTACAGTAAGACTCATCCTCTCACAGGTCCCACAACTCTCCACTTCTGCCAGTCTTATGAAACTGATTGTGGCCACTCGCAATGATAACAACGAGAACAAAAATAAGTTACTACTTCTGTAGAATAATCATATCATTTGTTATACTGCTGAGAAGCCCTCAGCCAGCTAAGAGGCTCAGACAGAAAAAAGAATGATACAGTGAATGAACAGAGCCACACTTGAGATGATCAGGCAACTGTAAGATTGGGGGAACTAAACCTGATCGTCATTTTTGACCAGTACTAGGGAAGAGAATAGAAGAAGGCAAAAAGAAAATGAAATTAAAATGGGCCATAACATGAAAGCGTGTGGAAAAGACTGGCACTAGCTGCATCCACTTATGAATGCTTCCGAGGAATAGACGTATGCTGTGGATAAAGGCAATACCCTAGATTCTAGGCTTTGTTTTATAAATAAAAACACAGTATAGATGAACTGATCATAAAAAAATCTGACCACAGATGTTAAAGGTTTACTATGCTACATGAAAAGCAAACATAGAAAAAGAAAAAAAAAAA